>NW_025725108.1:0-43411 GCF_021461395.2 Schistocerca americana | reverse complement strand
GCGAGGCGATGGACACACAGCACGCCCCCTTCATTTCACGGTGGCGTCTCCCTGACCGAATCGGGCTGTAGCTCCGAAAAGAAAGGAGAAACAAAAATAGGAAGTAAAAGTGCCAATAGTGCCCTGTGTTCCCATGCGCTCACCCGCCCAAGTACTAACAAGGGCCAAAGTTGGTACGCATCGGCAATCGGACATTTTCTTTCATTTTCTCTTTATCGGTTGAGAACCAGTGTATTCAAGATATTATGGCCATTGCCGAGTGAATGCTGTAGCGCTTCCCGACGAGTCGGGTTCGGATCCTCTATCAACTTCCACGCAGGGTGATGATCTTTTGGTCATCACACTCGCCAGCTGAAATCGGCGCTGCCTTTTCGTAGTAGTAAAAGAGTAGTGGCCCGTGGGGGGATCGAACCCACGACCTTCGCGTTATTAGCACGACGCTCTAACCAACTGAGCTAACGGGCCTGGGCAGATGCGTTTGCTCAGCCCTACGCTGGAAACAGGTGGCATGAAGCCATACACCATTTCTATGGTCGTCGTGTGTCTGCTTCCCTAGTCTATATTCTGCTGACGGTCACGAAACAGTAGCTACATTGCGAGCAGGACGGGAAACGGCCGCTCGGACAGCTCAAACTTGTCACGATTCGTGTGGAAAAAATTCCGTTCCGGTACCGGGAATCGAACCCGGGCCTCCTGGGTGAAAGCCAGGTATCCTAGCCACTAGACCACATCGGATGTGGCCGTTCCGTTCGACCGTTCGTACGGTCGCTTGTCGCATTTCGCGTCGAGTGCCGCGTCGGCGCCCCTCTCTCTTTGCGAACATCTTTGCACATACTGACTGGCAAGGCGCGCACCTCAAACGTCGCAGAGCAATGCTTTTGGCTTCATGCTCTGCTGGGAGAAGAGGAAAAGGGAAGCTGTAAGTAGCAATAACAGGAAGTGAACATTTTCCCGCTGAAGCGTTGAAACGTTGTGGATAACAAACAAGAAATACGTTGGCGCCTTAGCAACAGCACCACCATCAGTCACAGAAAACTAAATGCCCCGGGTGAGGATCGAACTCACGACCTTAAGATTATGAGACTTACGCGCTGCCTACTGCGCTACCGAGGCACGGGTGCACCGCTTGTCCCGGAAACTAGGTAAATACCGTACCCAATATTAGACGTAGAGACACTGTACTTCCTGGATAACGTGTTCTGTTGCTACACGTGCACTGCCGGCCCAGTTGATTGCGGTGCTGCTGCAGCTGTTGCAACGATAGGCAGCACTCCTTGTCGTTAAAGTTCAGTGCCTCGGAGGCACCCGGACCCAGCAACTTGTGAGGCCAGGCCGACGCTAGTCTGTAGAACATGATGCGGGCGTCCTAGCGGGGACCCGCGAGTGCTGCGTTCTCGGTTCTTCTCAAGGGAACCCAGCCATACATTCTTGTGGATCGTGCATCTCAAGCGCGCAAGCCACGCGGCAGCATTATCGCGGGAAAAGCAAAACGATGCATCGGCCGGGAATCGAACCCGGGCCGCCCGCGTGGCAGGCGAGCATTCTACCACTGAACCACCGATGCTCGGGCCAGCGGTAACCTCACGCTGCTTCCCGAGCAGATGTCTCAAGGGAAAGTGGGACTGCTGTCAAGCGCCGTAGCATTCTGTGGAGAAGATGCTGCAGACGCTGAATCCTGCACTGCACTGCTTAAAAATGCCGCCAGAACGCGGTCCTCTGCGTACTCTTGCGTCGCCGGCGCCGACTCTTGCCAAAGGATGCGAAATGTGCGCGGATACGCTGTCCGAATGCGTGTGGATGTGCTCCCCTAGCCTACCTCGAAATGCGCCTGCCAGGTATGATCACCTTCGGCCGCTGCCGACAGGCGGGACGCCGACACAGCGCGGAGGCGGGGCGCTCGGTTGTGCGGTGGTGGTGTAATGGTCAGCATAGTTGCCTTCCAAGCAGTTGATCCGGGTTCGATTCCCGGCCGCCGCAGCAGGCTTTTAATTTCGCGTATGAGTACTTTTGCCACGCCCTCTTACTCGCTGCATACCAGCCCTTAGTGTGTCTCGACTTGTCTCGACTTTGCTCAGCTGACGCGAGAGCTGACGCTCTCAAATCGGCCTATATCAAAACGACAAGCACGAGAAACGACTGAGAGAGGTAAGGAGAGGCGAGGCGATGGACACACAGCACGCCCCCTTCATTTCACGGTGGCGTCTCCCTGACCGAATCGGGCTGTAGCTCCGAAAAGAAAGGAGAAACAAAAATAGGAAGTAAAAGTGCCAATAGTGCCCTGTGTTCCCATGCGCTCACCCGCCCAAGTACTAACAAGGGCCAAAGTTGGTACGCATCGGCAATCGGACATTTTCTTTCATTTTCTCTTTATCGGTTGAGAACCAGTGTATTCAAGATATTATGGCCATTGCCGAGTGAATGCTGTAGCGCTTCCCGACGAGTCGGGTTCGGATCCTCTATCAACTTCCACGCAGGGTGATGATCTTTTGGTCATCACACTCGCCAGCTGAAATCGGCGCTGCCTTTTCGTAGTAGTAAAAGAGTAGTGGCCCGTGGGGGGATCGAACCCACGACCTTCGCGTTATTAGCACGACGCTCTAACCAACTGAGCTAACGGGCCTGGGCAGATGCGTTTGCTCAGCCCTACGCTGGAAACAGGTGGCATGAAGCCATACACCATTTCTATGGTCGTCGTGTGTCTGCTTCCCTAGTCTATATTCTGCTGACGGTCACGAAACAGTAGCTACATTGCGAGCAGGACGGGAAACGGCCGCTCGGACAGCTCAAACTTGTCACGATTCGTGTGGAAAAAATTCCGTTCCGGTACCGGGAATCGAACCCGGGCCTCCTGGGTGAAAGCCAGGTATCCTAGCCACTAGACCACATCGGATGTGGCCGTTCCGTTCGACCGTTCGTACGGTCGCTTGTCGCATTTCGCGTCGAGTGCCGCGTCGGCGCCCCTCTCTCTTTGCGAACATCTTTGCACATACTGACTGGCAAGGCGCGCACCTCAAACGTCGCAGAGCAATGCTTTTGGCTTCATGCTCTGCTGGGAGAAGAGGAAAAGGGAAGCTGTAAGTAGCAATAACAGGAAGTGAACATTTTCCCGCTGAAGCGTTGAAACGTTGTGGATAACAAACAAGAAATACGTTGGCGCCTTAGCAACAGCACCACCATCAGTCACAGAAAACTAAATGCCCCGGGTGAGGATCGAACTCACGACCTTAAGATTATGAGACTTACGCGCTGCCTACTGCGCTACCGAGGCACGGGTGCACCGCTTGTCCCGGAAACTAGGTAAATACCGTACCCAATATTAGACGTAGAGACACTGTACTTCCTGGATAACGTGTTCTGTTGCTACACGTGCACTGCCGGCCCAGTTGATTGCGGTGCTGCTGCAGCTGTTGCAACGATAGGCAGCACTCCTTGTCGTTAAAGTTCAGTGCCTCGGAGGCACCCGGACCCAGCAACTTGTGAGGCCAGGCCGACGCTAGTCTGTAGAACATGATGCGGGCGTCCTAGCGGGGACCCGCGAGTGCTGCGTTCTCGGTTCTTCTCAAGGGAACCCAGCCATACATTCTTGTGGATCGTGCATCTCAAGCGCGCAAGCCACGCGGCAGCATTATCGCGGGAAAAGCAAAACGATGCATCGGCCGGGAATCGAACCCGGGCCGCCCGCGTGGCAGGCGAGCATTCTACCACTGAACCACCGATGCTCGGGCCAGCGGTAACCTCACGCTGCTTCCCGAGCAGATGTCTCAAGGGAAAGTGGGACTGCTGTCAAGCGCCGTAGCATTCTGTGGAGAAGATGCTGCAGACGCTGAATCCTGCACTGCACTGCTTAAAAATGCCGCCAGAACGCGGTCCTCTGCGTACTCTTCGCGTCGCCGGCGCCGACTCTTGCCAAAGGATGCGAAATGTGCGCGGATACGCTGTCCGAATGCGTGTGGATGTGCTCCCCTAGCCTACCTCGAAATGCGCCTGCCAGGTATGATCACCTTCGGCCGCTGCCGACAGGCGGGACGCCGACACAGCGCGGAGGCGGGGCGCTCGGTTGTGCGGTGGTGGTGTAATGGTCAGCATAGTTGCCTTCCAAGCAGTTGATCCGGGTTCGATTCCCGGCCGCCGCAGCAGGCTTTTAATTTCGCGTATGAGTACTTTTGCCACGCCCTCTTACTCGCTGCATACCAGCCCTTAGTGTGTCTCGACTTGTCTCGACTTTGCTCAGCTGACGCGAGAGCTGACGCTCTCAAATCGGCCTATATCAAAACGACAAGCACGAGAAACGACTGAGAGAGGTAAGGAGAGGCGAGGCGATGGACACACAGCACGCCCCCTTCATTTCACGGTGGCGTCTCCCTGACCGAATCGGGCTGTAGCTCCGAAAAGAAAGGAGAAACAAAAATAGGAAGTAAAAGTGCCAATAGTGCCCTGTGTTCCCATGCGCTCACCCGCCCAAGTACTAACAAGGGCCAAAGTTGGTACGCATCGGCAATCGGACATTTTCTTTCATTTTCTCTTTATCGGTTGAGAACCAGTGTATTCAAGATATTATGGCCATTGCCGAGTGAATGCTGTAGCGCTTCCCGACGAGTCGGGTTCGGATCCTCTATCAACTTCCACGCAGGGTGATGATCTTTTGGTCATCACACTCGCCAGCTGAAATCGGCGCTGCCTTTTCGTAGTAGTAAAAGAGTAGTGGCCCGTGGGGGGATCGAACCCACGACCTTCGCGTTATTAGCACGACGCTCTAACCAACTGAGCTAACGGGCCTGGGCAGATGCGTTTGCTCAGCCCTACGCTGGAAACAGGTGGCATGAAGCCATACACCATTTCTATGGTCGTCGTGTGTCTGCTTCCCTAGTCTATATTCTGCTGACGGTCACGAAACAGTAGCTACATTGCGAGCAGGACGGGAAACGGCCGCTCGGACAGCTCAAACTTGTCACGATTCGTGTGGAAAAAATTCCGTTCCGGTACCGGGAATCGAACCCGGGCCTCCTGGGTGAAAGCCAGGTATCCTAGCCACTAGACCACATCGGATGTGGCCGTTCCGTTCGACCGTTCGTACGGTCGCTTGTCGCATTTCGCGTCGAGTGCCGCGTCGGCGCCCCTCTCTCTTTGCGAACATCTTTGCACATACTGACTGGCAAGGCGCGCACCTCAAACGTCGCAGAGCAATGCTTTTGGCTTCATGCTCTGCTGGGAGAAGAGGAAAAGGGAAGCTGTAAGTAGCAATAACAGGAAGTGAACATTTTCCCGCTGAAGCGTTGAAACGTTGTGGATAACAAACAAGAAATACGTTGGCGCCTTAGCAACAGCACCACCATCAGTCACAGAAAACTAAATGCCCCGGGTGAGGATCGAACTCACGACCTTAAGATTATGAGACTTACGCGCTGCCTACTGCGCTACCGAGGCACGGGTGCACCGCTTGTCCCGGAAACTAGGTAAATACCGTACCCAATATTAGACGTAGAGACACTGTACTTCCTGGATAACGTGTTCTGTTGCTACACGTGCACTGCCGGCCCAGTTGATTGCGGTGCTGCTGCAGCTGTTGCAACGATAGGCAGCACTCCTTGTCGTTAAAGTTCAGTGCCTCGGAGGCACCCGGACCCAGCAACTTGTGAGGCCAGGCCGACGCTAGTCTGTAGAACATGATGCGGGCGTCCTAGCGGGGACCCGCGAGTGCTGCGTTCTCGGTTCTTCTCAAGGGAACCCAGCCATACATTCTTGTGGATCGTGCATCTCAAGCGCGCAAGCCACGCGGCAGCATTATCGCGGGAAAAGCAAAACGATGCATCGGCCGGGAATCGAACCCGGGCCGCCCGCGTGGCAGGCGAGCATTCTACCACTGAACCACCGATGCTCGGGCCAGCGGTAACCTCACGCTGCTTCCCGAGCAGATGTCTCAAGGGAAAGTGGGACTGCTGTCAAGCGCCGTAGCATTCTGTGGAGAAGATGCTGCAGACGCTGAATCCTGCACTGCACTGCTTAAAAATGCCGCCAGAACGCGGTCCTCTGCGTACTCTTGCGTCGCCGGCGCCGACTCTTGCCAAAGGATGCGAAATGTGCGCGGATACGCTGTCCGAATGCGTGTGGATGTGCTCCCCTAGCCTACCTCGAAATGCGCCTGCCAGGTATGATCACCTTCGGCCGCTGCCGACAGGCGGGACGCCGACACAGCGCGGAGGCGGGGCGCTCGGTTGTGCGGTGGTGGTGTAATGGTCAGCATAGTTGCCTTCCAAGCAGTTGATCCGGGTTCGATTCCCGGCCGCCGCAGCAGGCTTTTAATTTCGCGTATGAGTACTTTTGCCACGCCCTCTTACTCGCTGCATACCAGCCCTTAGTGTGTCTCGACTTGTCTCGACTTTGCTCAGCTGACGCGAGAGCTGACGCTCTCAAATCGGCCTATATCAAAACGACAAGCACGAGAAACGACTGAGAGAGGTAAGGAGAGGCGAGGCGATGGACACACAGCACGCCCCCTTCATTTCACGGTGGCGTCTCCCTGACCGAATCGGGCTGTAGCTCCGAAAAGAAAGGAGAAACAAAAATAGGAAGTAAAAGTGCCAATAGTGCCCTGTGTTCCCATGCGCTCACCCGCCCAAGTACTAACAAGGGCCAAAGTTGGTACGCATCGGCAATCGGACATTTTCTTTCATTTTCTCTTTATCGGTTGAGAACCAGTGTATTCAAGATATTATGGCCATTGCCGAGTGAATGCTGTAGCGCTTCCCGACGAGTCGGGTTCGGATCCTCTATCAACTTCCACGCAGGGTGATGATCTTTTGGTCATCACACTCGCCAGCTGAAATCGGCGCTGCCTTTTCGTAGTAGTAAAAGAGTAGTGGCCCGTGGGGGGATCGAACCCACGACCTTCGCGTTATTAGCACGACGCTCTAACCAACTGAGCTAACGGGCCTGGGCAGATGCGTTTGCTCAGCCCTACGCTGGAAACAGGTGGCATGAAGCCATACACCATTTCTATGGTCGTCGTGTGTCTGCTTCCCTAGTCTATATTCTGCTGACGGTCACGAAACAGTAGCTACATTGCGAGCAGGACGGGAAACGGCCGCTCGGACAGCTCAAACTTGTCACGATTCGTGTGGAAAAAATTCCGTTCCGGTACCGGGAATCGAACCCGGGCCTCCTGGGTGAAAGCCAGGTATCCTAGCCACTAGACCACATCGGATGTGGCCGTTCCGTTCGACCGTTCGTACGGTCGCTTGTCGCATTTCGCGTCGAGTGCCGCGTCGGCGCCCCTCTCTCTTTGCGAACATCTTTGCACATACTGACTGGCAAGGCGCGCACCTCAAACGTCGCAGAGCAATGCTTTTGGCTTCATGCTCTGCTGGGAGAAGAGGAAAAGGGAAGCTGTAAGTAGCAATAACAGGAAGTGAACATTTTCCCGCTGAAGCGTTGAAACGTTGTGGATAACAAACAAGAAATACGTTGGCGCCTTAGCAACAGCACCACCATCAGTCACAGAAAACTAAATGCCCCGGGTGAGGATCGAACTCACGACCTTAAGATTATGAGACTTACGCGCTGCCTACTGCGCTACCGAGGCACGGGTGCACCGCTTGTCCCGGAAACTAGGTAAATACCGTACCCAATATTAGACGTAGAGACACTGTACTTCCTGGATAACGTGTTCTGTTGCTACACGTGCACTGCCGGCCCAGTTGATTGCGGTGCTGCTGCAGCTGTTGCAACGATAGGCAGCACTCCTTGTCGTTAAAGTTCAGTGCCTCGGAGGCACCCGGACCCAGCAACTTGTGAGGCCAGGCCGACGCTAGTCTGTAGAACATGATGCGGGCGTCCTAGCGGGGACCCGCGAGTGCTGCGTTCTCGGTTCTTCTCAAGGGAACCCAGCCATACATTCTTGTGGATCGTGCATCTCAAGCGCGCAAGCCACGCGGCAGCATTATCGCGGGAAAAGCAAAACGATGCATCGGCCGGGAATCGAACCCGGGCCGCCCGCGTGGCAGGCGAGCATTCTACCACTGAACCACCGATGCTCGGGCCAGCGGTAACCTCACGCTGCTTCCCGAGCAGATGTCTCAAGGGAAAGTGGGACTGCTGTCAAGCGCCGTAGCATTCTGTGGAGAAGATGCTGCAGACGCTGAATCCTGCACTGCACTGCTTAAAAATGCCGCCAGAACGCGGTCCTCTGCGTACTCTTGCGTCGCCGGCGCCGACTCTTGCCAAAGGATGCGAAATGTGCGCGGATACGCTGTCCGAATGCGTGTGGATGTGCTCCCCTAGCCTACCTCGAAATGCGCCTGCCAGGTATGATCACCTTCGGCCGCTGCCGACAGGCGGGACGCCGACACAGCGCGGAGGCGGGGCGCTCGGTTGTGCGGTGGTGGTGTAATGGTCAGCATAGTTGCCTTCCAAGCAGTTGATCCGGGTTCGATTCCCGGCCGCCGCAGCAGGCTTTTAATTTCGCGTATGAGTACTTTTGCCACGCCCTCTTACTCGCTGCATACCAGCCCTTAGTGTGTCTCGACTTGTCTCGACTTTGCTCAGCTGACGCGAGAGCTGACGCTCTCAAATCGGCCTATATCAAAACGACAAGCACGAGAAACGACTGAGAGAGGTAAGGAGAGGCGAGGCGATGGACACACAGCACGCCCCCTTCATTTCACGGTGGCGTCTCCCTGACCGAATCGGGCTGTAGCTCCGAAAAGAAAGGAGAAACAAAAATAGGAAGTAAAAGTGCCAATAGTGCCCTGTGTTCCCATGCGCTCACCCGCCCAAGTACTAACAAGGGCCAAAGTTGGTACGCATCGGCAATCGGACATTTTCTTTCATTTTCTCTTTATCGGTTGAGAACCAGTGTATTCAAGATATTATGGCCATTGCCGAGTGAATGCTGTAGCGCTTCCCGACGAGTCGGGTTCGGATCCTCTATCAACTTCCACGCAGGGTGATGATCTTTTGGTCATCACACTCGCCAGCTGAAATCGGCGCTGCCTTTTCGTAGTAGTAAAAGAGTAGTGGCCCGTGGGGGGATCGAACCCACGACCTTCGCGTTATTAGCACGACGCTCTAACCAACTGAGCTAACGGGCCTGGGCAGATGCGTTTGCTCAGCCCTACGCTGGAAACAGGTGGCATGAAGCCATACACCATTTCTATGGTCGTCGTGTGTCTGCTTCCCTAGTCTATATTCTGCTGACGGTCACGAAACAGTAGCTACATTGCGAGCAGGACGGGAAACGGCCGCTCGGACAGCTCAAACTTGTCACGATTCGTGTGGAAAAAATTCCGTTCCGGTACCGGGAATCGAACCCGGGCCTCCTGGGTGAAAGCCAGGTATCCTAGCCACTAGACCACATCGGATGTGGCCGTTCCGTTCGACCGTTCGTACGGTCGCTTGTCGCATTTCGCGTCGAGTGCCGCGTCGGCGCCCCTCTCTCTTTGCGAACATCTTTGCACATACTGACTGGCAAGGCGCGCACCTCAAACGTCGCAGAGCAATGCTTTTGGCTTCATGCTCTGCTGGGAGAAGAGGAAAAGGGAAGCTGTAAGTAGCAATAACAGGAAGTGAACATTTTCCCGCTGAAGCGTTGAAACGTTGTGGATAACAAACAAGAAATACGTTGGCGCCTTAGCAACAGCACCACCATCAGTCACAGAAAACTAAATGCCCCGGGTGAGGATCGAACTCACGACCTTAAGATTATGAGACTTACGCGCTGCCTACTGCGCTACCGAGGCACGGGTGCACCGCTTGTCCCGGAAACTAGGTAAATACCGTACCCAATATTAGACGTAGAGACACTGTACTTCCTGGATAACGTGTTCTGTTGCTACACGTGCACTGCCGGCCCAGTTGATTGCGGTGCTGCTGCAGCTGTTGCAACGATAGGCAGCACTCCTTGTCGTTAAAGTTCAGTGCCTCGGAGGCACCCGGACCCAGCAACTTGTGAGGCCAGGCCGACGCTAGTCTGTAGAACATGATGCGGGCGTCCTAGCGGGGACCCGCGAGTGCTGCGTTCTCGGTTCTTCTCAAGGGAACCCAGCCATACATTCTTGTGGATCGTGCATCTCAAGCGCGCAAGCCACGCGGCAGCATTATCGCGGGAAAAGCAAAACGATGCATCGGCCGGGAATCGAACCCGGGCCGCCCGCGTGGCAGGCGAGCATTCTACCACTGAACCACCGATGCTCGGGCCAGCGGTAACCTCACGCTGCTTCCCGAGCAGATGTCTCAAGGGAAAGTGGGACTGCTGTCAAGCGCCGTAGCATTCTGTGGAGAAGATGCTGCAGACGCTGAATCCTGCACTGCACTGCTTAAAAATGCCGCCAGAACGCGGTCCTCTGCGTACTCTTGCGTCGCCGGCGCCGACTCTTGCCAAAGGATGCGAAATGTGCGCGGATACGCTGTCCGAATGCGTGTGGATGTGCTCCCCTAGCCTACCTCGAAATGCGCCTGCCAGGTATGATCACCTTCGGCCGCTGCCGACAGGCGGGACGCCGACACAGCGCGGAGGCGGGGCGCTCGGTTGTGCGGTGGTGGTGTAATGGTCAGCATAGTTGCCTTCCAAGCAGTTGATCCGGGTTCGATTCCCGGCCGCCGCAGCAGGCTTTTAATTTCGCGTATGAGTACTTTTGCCACGCCCTCTTACTCGCTGCATACCAGCCCTTAGTGTGTCTCGACTTGTCTCGACTTTGCTCAGCTGACGCGAGAGCTGACGCTCTCAAATCGGCCTATATCAAAACGACAAGCACGAGAAACGACTGAGAGAGGTAAGGAGAGGCGAGGCGATGGACACACAGCACGCCCCCTTCATTTCACGGTGGCGTCTCCCTGACCGAATCGGGCTGTAGCTCCGAAAAGAAAGGAGAAACAAAAATAGGAAGTAAAAGTGCCAATAGTGCCCTGTGTTCCCATGCGCTCACCCGCCCAAGTACTAACAAGGGCCAAAGTTGGTACGCATCGGCAATCGGACATTTTCTTTCATTTTCTCTTTATCGGTTGAGAACCAGTGTATTCAAGATATTATGGCCATTGCCGAGTGAATGCTGTAGCGCTTCCCGACGAGTCGGGTTCGGATCCTCTATCAACTTCCACGCAGGGTGATGATCTTTTGGTCATCACACTCGCCAGCTGAAATCGGCGCTGCCTTTTCGTAGTAGTAAAAGAGTAGTGGCCCGTGGGGGGATCGAACCCACGACCTTCGCGTTATTAGCACGACGCTCTAACCAACTGAGCTAACGGGCCTGGGCAGATGCGTTTGCTCAGCCCTACGCTGGAAACAGGTGGCATGAAGCCATACACCATTTCTATGGTCGTCGTGTGTCTGCTTCCCTAGTCTATATTCTGCTGACGGTCACGAAACAGTAGCTACATTGCGAGCAGGACGGGAAACGGCCGCTCGGACAGCTCAAACTTGTCACGATTCGTGTGGAAAAAATTCCGTTCCGGTACCGGGAATCGAACCCGGGCCTCCTGGGTGAAAGCCAGGTATCCTAGCCACTAGACCACATCGGATGTGGCCGTTCCGTTCGACCGTTCGTACGGTCGCTTGTCGCATTTCGCGTCGAGTGCCGCGTCGGCGCCCCTCTCTCTTTGCGAACATCTTTGCACATACTGACTGGCAAGGCGCGCACCTCAAACGTCGCAGAGCAATGCTTTTGGCTTCATGCTCTGCTGGGAGAAGAGGAAAAGGGAAGCTGTAAGTAGCAATAACAGGAAGTGAACATTTTCCCGCTGAAGCGTTGAAACGTTGTGGATAACAAACAAGAAATACGTTGGCGCCTTAGCAACAGCACCACCATCAGTCACAGAAAACTAAATGCCCCGGGTGAGGATCGAACTCACGACCTTAAGATTATGAGACTTACGCGCTGCCTACTGCGCTACCGAGGCACGGGTGCACCGCTTGTCCCGGAAACTAGGTAAATACCGTACCCAATATTAGACGTAGAGACACTGTACTTCCTGGATAACGTGTTCTGTTGCTACACGTGCACTGCCGGCCCAGTTGATTGCGGTGCTGCTGCAGCTGTTGCAACGATAGGCAGCACTCCTTGTCGTTAAAGTTCAGTGCCTCGGAGGCACCCGGACCCAGCAACTTGTGAGGCCAGGCCGACGCTAGTCTGTAGAACATGATGCGGGCGTCCTAGCGGGGACCCGCGAGTGCTGCGTTCTCGGTTCTTCTCAAGGGAACCCAGCCATACATTCTTGTGGATCGTGCATCTCAAGCGCGCAAGCCACGCGGCAGCATTATCGCGGGAAAAGCAAAAACGATGCATCGGCCGGGAATCGAACCCGGGCCGCCCGCGTGGCAGGCGAGCATTCTACCACTGAACCACCGATGCTCGGGCCAGCGGTAACCTCACGCTGCTTCCCGAGCAGATGTCTCAAGGGAAAGTGGGACTGCTGTCAAGCGCCGTAGCATTCTGTGGAGAAGATGCTGCAGACGCTGAATCCTGCACTGCACTGCTTAAAAATGCCGCCAGAACGCGGTCCTCTGCGTACTCTTGCGTCGCCGGCGCCGACTCTTGCCAAAGGATGCGAAATGTGCGCGGATACGCTGTCCGAATGCGTGTGGATGTGCTCCCCTAGCCTACCTCGAAATGCGCCTGCCAGGTATGATCACCTTCGGCCGCTGCCGACAGGCGGGACGCCGACACAGCGCGGAGGCGGGGCGCTCGGTTGTGCGGTGGTGGTGTAATGGTCAGCATAGTTGCCTTCCAAGCAGTTGATCCGGGTTCGATTCCCGGCCGCCGCAGCAGGCTTTTAATTTCGCGTATGAGTACTTTTGCCACGCCCTCTTACTCGCTGCATACCAGCCCTTAGTGTGTCTCGACTTGTCTCGACTTTGCTCAGCTGACGCGAGAGCTGACGCTCTCAAATCGGCCTATATCAAAACGACAAGCACGAGAAACGACTGAGAGAGGTAAGGAGAGGCGAGGCGATGGACACACAGCACGCCCCCTTCATTTCACGGTGGCGTCTCCCTGACCGAATCGGGCTGTAGCTCCGAAAAGAAAGGAGAAACAAAAATAGGAAGTAAAAGTGCCAATAGTGCCCTGTGTTCCCATGCGCTCACCCGCCCAAGTACTAACAAGGGCCAAAGTTGGTACGCATCGGCAATCGGACATTTTCTTTCATTTTCTCTTTATCGGTTGAGAACCAGTGTATTCAAGATATTATGGCCATTGCCGAGTGAATGCTGTAGCGCTTCCCGACGAGTCGGGTTCGGATCCTCTATCAACTTCCACGCAGGGTGATGATCTTTTGGTCATCACACTCGCCAGCTGAAATCGGCGCTGCCTTTTCGTAGTAGTAAAAGAGTAGTGGCCCGTGGGGGGATCGAACCCACGACCTTCGCGTTATTAGCACGACGCTCTAACCAACTGAGCTAACGGGCCTGGGCAGATGCGTTTGCTCAGCCCTACGCTGGAAACAGGTGGCATGAAGCCATACACCATTTCTATGGTCGTCGTGTGTCTGCTTCCCTAGTCTATATTCTGCTGACGGTCACGAAACAGTAGCTACATTGCGAGCAGGACGGGAAACGGCCGCTCGGACAGCTCAAACTTGTCACGATTCGTGTGGAAAAAATTCCGTTCCGGTACCGGGAATCGAACCCGGGCCTCCTGGGTGAAAGCCAGGTATCCTAGCCACTAGACCACATCGGATGTGGCCGTTCCGTTCGACCGTTCGTACGGTCGCTTGTCGCATTTCGCGTCGAGTGCCGCGTCGGCGCCCCTCTCTCTTTGCGAACATCTTTGCACATACTGACTGGCAAGGCGCGCACCTCAAACGTCGCAGAGCAATGCTTTTGGCTTCATGCTCTGCTGGGAGAAGAGGAAAAGGGAAGCTGTAAGTAGCAATAACAGGAAGTGAACATTTTCCCGCTGAAGCGTTGAAACGTTGTGGATAACAAACAAGAAATACGTTGGCGCCTTAGCAACAGCACCACCATCAGTCACAGAAAACTAAATGCCCCGGGTGAGGATCGAACTCACGACCTTAAGATTATGAGACTTACGCGCTGCCTACTGCGCTACCGAGGCACGGGTGCACCGCTTGTCCCGGAAACTAGGTAAATACCGTACCCAATATTAGACGTAGAGACACTGTACTTCCTGGATAACGTGTTCTGTTGCTACACGTGCACTGCCGGCCCAGTTGATTGCGGTGCTGCTGCAGCTGTTGCAACGATAGGCAGCACTCCTTGTCGTTAAAGTTCAGTGCCTCGGAGGCACCCGGACCCAGCAACTTGTGAGGCCAGGCCGACGCTAGTCTGTAGAACATGATGCGGGCGTCCTAGCGGGGACCCGCGAGTGCTGCGTTCTCGGTTCTTCTCAAGGGAACCCAGCCATACATTCTTGTGGATCGTGCATCTCAAGCGCGCAAGCCACGCGGCAGCATTATCGCGGGAAAAGCAAAACGATGCATCGGCCGGGAATCGAACCCGGGCCGCCCGCGTGGCAGGCGAGCATTCTACCACTGAACCACCGATGCTCGGGCCAGCGGTAACCTCACGCTGCTTCCCGAGCAGATGTCTCAAGGGAAAGTGGGACTGCTGTCAAGCGCCGTAGCATTCTGTGGAGAAGATGCTGCAGACGCTGAATCCTGCACTGCACTGCTTAAAAATGCCGCCAGAACGCGGTCCTCTGCGTACTCTTGCGTCGCCGGCGCCGACTCTTGCCAAAGGATGCGAAATGTGCGCGGATACGCTGTCCGAATGCGTGTGGATGTGCTCCCCTAGCCTACCTCGAAATGCGCCTGCCAGGTATGATCACCTTCGGCCGCTGCCGACAGGCGGGACGCCGACACAGCGCGGAGGCGGGGCGCTCGGTTGTGCGGTGGTGGTGTAATGGTCAGCATAGTTGCCTTCCAAGCAGTTGATCCGGGTTCGATTCCCGGCCGCCGCAGCAGGCTTTTAATTTCGCGTATGAGTACTTTTGCCACGCCCTCTTACTCGCTGCATACCAGCCCTTAGTGTGTCTCGACTTGTCTCGACTTTGCTCAGCTGACGCGAGAGCTGACGCTCTCAAATCGGCCTATATCAAAACGACAAGCACGAGAAACGACTGAGAGAGGTAAGGAGAGGCGAGGCGATGGACACACAGCACGCCCCCTTCATTTCACGGTGGCGTCTCCCTGACCGAATCGGGCTGTAGCTCCGAAAAGAAAGGAGAAACAAAAATAGGAAGTAAAAGTGCCAATAGTGCCCTGTGTTCCCATGCGCTCACCCGCCCAAGTACTAACAAGGGCCAAAGTTGGTACGCATCGGCAATCGGACATTTTCTTTCATTTTCTCTTTATCGGTTGAGAACCAGTGTATTCAAGATATTATGGCCATTGCCGAGTGAATGCTGTAGCGCTTCCCGACGAGTCGGGTTCGGATCCTCTATCAACTTCCACGCAGGGTGATGATCTTTTGGTCATCACACTCGCCAGCTGAAATCGGCGCTGCCTTTTCGTAGTAGTAAAAGAGTAGTGGCCCGTGGGGGGATCGAACCCACGACCTTCGCGTTATTAGCACGACGCTCTAACCAACTGAGCTAACGGGCCTGGGCAGATGCGTTTGCTCAGCCCTACGCTGGAAACAGGTGGCATGAAGCCATACACCATTTCTATGGTCGTCGTGTGTCTGCTTCCCTAGTCTATATTCTGCTGACGGTCACGAAACAGTAGCTACATTGCGAGCAGGACGGGAAACGGCCGCTCGGACAGCTCAAACTTGTCACGATTCGTGTGGAAAAAATTCCGTTCCGGTACCGGGAATCGAACCCGGGCCTCCTGGGTGAAAGCCAGGTATCCTAGCCACTAGACCACATCGGATGTGGCCGTTCCGTTCGACCGTTCGTACGGTCGCTTGTCGCATTTCGCGTCGAGTGCCGCGTCGGCGCCCCTCTCTCTTTGCGAACATCTTTGCACATACTGACTGGCAAGGCGCGCACCTCAAACGTCGCAGAGCAATGCTTTTGGCTTCATGCTCTGCTGGGAGAAGAGGAAAAGGGAAGCTGTAAGTAGCAATAACAGGAAGTGAACATTTTCCCGCTGAAGCGTTGAAACGTTGTGGATAACAAACAAGAAATACGTTGGCGCCTTAGCAACAGCACCACCATCAGTCACAGAAAACTAATGCCCCGGGTGAGGATCGAACTCACGACCTTAAGATTATGAGACTTACGCGCTGCCTACTGCGCTACCGAGGCACGGGTGCACCGCTTGTCCCGGAAACTAGGTAAATACCGTACCCAATATTAGACGTAGAGACACTGTACTTCCTGGATAACGTGTTCTGTTGCTACACGTGCACTGCCGGCCCAGTTGATTGCGGTGCTGCTGCAGCTGTTGCAACGATAGGCAGCACTCCTTGTCGTTAAAGTTCAGTGCCTCGGAGGCACCCGGACCCAGCAACTTGTGAGGCCAGGCCGACGCTAGTCTGTAGAACATGATGCGGGCGTCCTAGCGGGGACCCGCGAGTGCTGCGTTCTCGGTTCTTCTCAAGGGAACCCAGCCATACATTCTTGTGGATCGTGCATCTCAAGCGCGCAAGCCACGCGGCAGCATTATCGCGGAAAAGCAAAACGATGCATCGGCCGGGAATCGAACCCGGGCCGCCCGCGTGGCAGGCGAGCATTCTACCACTGAACCACCGATGCTCGGGCCAGCGGTAACCTCACGCTGCTTCCCGAGCAGATGTCTCAAGGGAAAGTGGGACTGCTGTCAAGCGCCGTAGCATTCTGTGGAGAAGATGCTGCAGACGCTGAATCCTGCACTGCACTGCTTAAAAATGCCGCCAGAACGCGGTCCTCTGCGTACTCTTGCGTCGCCGGCGCCGACTCTTGCCAAAGGATGCGAAATGTGCGCGGATACGCTGTCCGAATGCGTGTGGATGTGCTCCCCTAGCCTACCTCGAAATGCGCCTGCCAGGTATGATCACCTTCGGCCGCTGCCGACAGGCGGGACGCCGACACAGCGCGGAGGCGGGGCGCTCGGTTTGTGCGGTTGTGCGGTGGTGGTGTAATGGTCAGCATAGTTGCCTTCCAAGCAGTTGATCCGGGTTCGATTCCCGGCCGCCGCAGCAGGCTTTTAATTTCGCGTATGAGTACTTTTGCCACGCCCTCTTACTCGCTGCATACCAGCCCTTAGTGTGTCTCGACTTGTCTCGACTTTGCTCAGCTGACGCGAGAGCTGACGCTCTCAAATCGGCCTATATCAAAACGACAAGCACGAGAAACGACTGAGAGAGGTAAGGAGAGGCGAGGCGATGGACACACAGCACGCCCCCTTCATTTCACGGTGGCGTCTCCCTGACCGAATCGGGCTGTAGCTCCGAAAAGAAAGGAGAAACAAAAATAGGAAGTAAAAGTGCCAATAGTGCCCTGTGTTCCCATGCGCTCACCCGCCCAAGTACTAACAAGGGCCAAAGTTGGTACGCATCGGCAATCGGACATTTTCTTTCATTTTCTCTTTATCGGTTGAGAACCAGTGTATTCAAGATATTATGGCCATTGCCGAGTGAATGCTGTAGCGCTTCCCGACGAGTCGGGTTCGGATCCTCTATCAACTTCCACGCAGGGTGATGATCTTTTGGTCATCACACTCGCCAGCTGAAATCGGCGCTGCCTTTTCGTAGTAGTAAAAGAGTAGTGGCCCGTGGGGGGATCGAACCCACGACCTTCGCGTTATTAGCACGACGCTCTAACCAACTGAGCTAACGGGCCTGGGCAGATGCGTTTGCTCAGCCCTACGCTGGAAACAGGTGGCATGAAGCCATACACCATTTCTATGGTCGTCGTGTGTCTGCTTCCCTAGTCTATATTCTGCTGACGGTCACGAAACAGTAGCTACATTGCGAGCAGGACGGGAAACGGCCGCTCGGACAGCTCAAACTTGTCACGATTCGTGTGGAAAAAATTCCGTTCCGGTACCGGGAATCGAACCCGGGCCTCCTGGGTGAAAGCCAGGTATCCTAGCCACTAGACCACATCGGATGTGGCCGTTCCGTTCGACCGTTCGTACGGTCGCTTGTCGCATTTCGCGTCGAGTGCCGCGTCGGCGCCCCTCTCTCTTTGCGAACATCTTTGCACATACTGACTGGCAAGGCGCGCACCTCAAACGTCGCAGAGCAATGCTTTTGGCTTCATGCTCTGCTGGGAGAAGAGGAAAAGGGAAGCTGTAAGTAGCAATAACAGGAAGTGAACATTTTCCCGCTGAAGCGTTGAAACGTTGTGGATAACAAACAAGAAATACGTTGGCGCCTTAGCAACAGCACCACCATCAGTCACAGAAAACTAAATGCCCCGGGTGAGGATCGAACTCACGACCTTAAGATTATGAGACTTACGCGCTGCCTACTGCGCTACCGAGGCACGGGTGCACCGCTTGTCCCGGAAACTAGGTAAATACCGTACCCAATATTAGACGTAGAGACACTGTACTTCCTGGATAACGTGTTCTGTTGCTACACGTGCACTGCCGGCCCAGTTGATTGCGGTGCTGCTGCAGCTGTTGCAACGATAGGCAGCACTCCTTGTCGTTAAAGTTCAGTGCCTCGGAGGCACCCGGACCCAGCAACTTGTGAGGCCAGGCCGACGCTAGTCTGTAGAACATGATGCGGGCGTCCTAGCGGGGACCCGCGAGTGCTGCGTTCTCGGTTCTTCTCAAGGGAACCCAGCCATACATTCTTGTGGATCGTGCATCTCAAGCGCGCAAGCCACGCGGCAGCATTATCGCGGGAAAAGCAAAACGATGCATCGGCCGGGAATCGAACCCGGGCCGCCCGCGTGGCAGGCGAGCATTCTACCACTGAACCACCGATGCTCGGGCCAGCGGTAACCTCACGCTGCTTCCCGAGCAGATGTCTCAAGGGAAAGTGGGACTGCTGTCAAGCGCCGTAGCATTCTGTGGAGAAGATGCTGCAGACGCTGAATCCTGCACTGCACTGCTTAAAAATGCCGCCAGAACGCGGTCCTCTGCGTACTCTTGCGTCGCCGGCGCCGACTCTTGCCAAAGGATGCGAAATGTGCGCGGATACGCTGTCCGAATGCGTGTGGATGTGCTCCCCTAGCCTACCTCGAAATGCGCCTGCCAGGTATGATCACCTTCGGCCGCTGCCGACAGGCGGGACGCCGACACAGCGCGGAGGCGGGGCGCTCGGTTGTGCGGTGGTGGTGTAATGGTCAGCATAGTTGCCTTCCAAGCAGTTGATCCGGGTTCGATTCCCGGCCGCCGCAGCAGGCTTTTAATTTCGCGTATGAGTACTTTTGCCACGCCCTCTTACTCGCTGCATACCAGCCCTTAGTGTGTCTCGACTTGTCTCGACTTTGCTCAGCTGACGCGAGAGCTGACGCTCTCAAATCGGCCTATATCAAAACGACAAGCACGAGAAACGACTGAGAGAGGTAAGGAGAGGCGAGGCGATGGACACACAGCACGCCCCCTTCATTTCACGGTGGCGTCTCCCTGACCGAATCGGGCTGTAGCTCCGAAAAGAAAGGAGAAACAAAAATAGGAAGTAAAAGTGCCAATAGTGCCCTGTGTTCCCATGCGCTCACCCGCCCAAGTACTAACAAGGGCCAAAGTTGGTACGCATCGGCAATCGGACATTTTCTTTCATTTTCTCTTTATCGGTTGAGAACCAGTGTATTCAAGATATTATGGCCATTGCCGAGTGAATGCTGTAGCGCTTCCCGACGAGTCGGGTTCGGATCCTCTATCAACTTCCACGCAGGGTGATGATCTTTTGGTCATCACACTCGCCAGCTGAAATCGGCGCTGCCTTTTCGTAGTAGTAAAAGAGTAGTGGCCCGTGGGGGGATCGAACCCACGACCTTCGCGTTATTAGCACGACGCTCTAACCAACTGAGCTAACGGGCCTGGGCAGATGCGTTTGCTCAGCCCTACGCTGGAAACAGGTGGCATGAAGCCATACACCATTTCTATGGTCGTCGTGTGTCTGCTTCCCTAGTCTATATTCTGCTGACGGTCACGAAACAGTAGCTACATTGCGAGCAGGACGGGAAACGGCCGCTCGGACAGCTCAAACTTGTCACGATTCGTGTGGAAAAAATTCCGTTCCGGTACCGGGAATCGAACCCGGGCCTCCTGGGTGAAAGCCAGGTATCCTAGCCACTAGACCACATCGGATGTGGCCGTTCCGTTCGACCGTTCGTACGGTCGCTTGTCGCATTTCGCGTCGAGTGCCGCGTCGGCGCCCCTCTCTCTTTGCGAACATCTTTGCACATACTGACTGGCAAGGCGCGCACCTCAAACGTCGCAGAGCAATGCTTTTGGCTTCATGCTCTGCTGGGAGAAGAGGAAAAGGGAAGCTGTAAGTAGCAATAACAGGAAGTGAACATTTTCCCGCTGAAGCGTTGAAACGTTGTGGATAACAAACAAGAAATACGTTGGCGCCTTAGCAACAGCACCACCATCAGTCACAGAAAACTAAATGCCCCGGGTGAGGATCGAACTCACGACCTTAAGATTATGAGACTTACGCGCTGCCTACTGCGCTACCGAGGCACGGGTGCACCGCTTGTCCCGGAAACTAGGTAAATACCGTACCCAATATTAGACGTAGAGACACTGTACTTCCTGGATAACGTGTTCTGTTGCTACACGTGCACTGCCGGCCCAGTTGATTGCGGTGCTGCTGCAGCTGTTGCAACGATAGGCAGCACTCCTTGTCGTTAAAGTTCAGTGCCTCGGAGGCACCCGGACCCAGCAACTTGTGAGGCCAGGCCGACGCTAGTCTGTAGAACATGATGCGGGCGTCCTAGCGGGGACCCGCGAGTGCTGCGTTCTCGGTTCTTCTCAAGGGAACCCAGCCATACATTCTTGTGGATCGTGCATCTCAAGCGCGCAAGCCACGCGGCAGCATTATCGCGGGAAAAGCAAAACGATGCATCGGCCGGGAATCGAACCCGGGCCGCCCGCGTGGCAGGCGAGCATTCTACCACTGAACCACCGATGCTCGGGCCAGCGGTAACCTCACGCTGCTTCCCGAGCAGATGTCTCAAGGGAAAGTGGGACTGCTGTCAAGCGCCGTAGCATTCTGTGGAGAAGATGCTGCAGACGCTGAATCCTGCACTGCACTGCTTAAAAATGCCGCCAGAACGCGGTCCTCTGCGTACTCTTGCGTCGCCGGCGCCGACTCTTGCCAAAGGATGCGAAATGTGCGCGGATACGCTGTCCGAATGCGTGTGGATGTGCTCCCCTAGCCTACCTCGAAATGCGCCTGCCAGGTATGATCACCTTCGGCCGCTGCCGACAGGCGGGACGCCGACACAGCGCGGAGGCGGGGCGCTCGGTTGTGCGGTGGTGGTGTAATGGTCAGCATAGTTGCCTTCCAAGCAGTTGATCCGGGTTCGATTCCCGGCCGCCGCAGCAGGCTTTTAATTTCGCGTATGAGTACTTTTGCCACGCCCTCTTACTCGCTGCATACCAGCCCTTAGTGTGTCTCGACTTGTCTCGACTTTGCTCAGCTGACGCGAGAGCTGACGCTCTCAAATCGGCCTATATCAAAACGACAAGCACGAGAAACGACTGAGAGAGGTAAGGAGAGGCGAGGCGATGGACACACAGCACGCCCCCTTCATTTCACGGTGGCGTCTCCCTGACCGAATCGGGCTGTAGCTCCGAAAAGAAAGGAGAAACAAAAATAGGAAGTAAAAGTGCCAATAGTGCCCTGTGTTCCCATGCGCTCACCCGCCCAAGTACTAACAAGGGCCAAAGTTGGTACGCATCGGCAATCGGACATTTTCTTTCATTTTCTCTTTATCGGTTGAGAACCAGTGTATTCAAGATATTATGGCCATTGCCGAGTGAATGCTGTAGCGCTTCCCGACGAGTCGGGTTCGGATCCTCTATCAACTTCCACGCAGGGTGATGATCTTTTGGTCATCACACTCGCCAGCTGAAATCGGCGCTGCCTTTTCGTAGTAGTAAAAGAGTAGTGGCCCGTGGGGGGATCGAACCCACGACCTTCGCGTTATTAGCACGACGCTCTAACCAACTGAGCTAACGGGCCTGGGCAGATGCGTTTGCTCAGCCCTACGCTGGAAACAGGTGGCATGAAGCCATACACCATTTCTATGGTCGTCGTGTGTCTGCTTCCCTAGTCTATATTCTGCTGACGGTCACGAAACAGTAGCTACATTGCGAGCAGGACGGGAAACGGCCGCTCGGACAGCTCAAACTTGTCACGATTCGTGTGGAAAAAATTCCGTTCCGGTACCGGGAATCGAACCCGGGCCTCCTGGGTGAAAGCCAGGTATCCTAGCCACTAGACCACATCGGATGTGGCCGTTCCGTTCGACCGTTCGTACGGTCGCTTGTCGCATTTCGCGTCGAGTGCCGCGTCGGCGCCCCTCTCTCTTTGCGAACATCTTTGCACATACTGACTGGCAAGGCGCGCACCTCAAACGTCGCAGAGCAATGCTTTTGGCTTCATGCTCTGCTGGGAGAAGAGGAAAAGGGAAGCTGTAAGTAGCAATAACAGGAAGTGAACATTTTCCCGCTGAAGCGTTGAAACGTTGTGGATAACAAACAAGAAATACGTTGGCGCCTTAGCAACAGCACCACCATCAGTCACAGAAAACTAAATGCCCCGGGTGAGGATCGAACTCACGACCTTAAGATTATGAGACTTACGCGCTGCCTACTGCGCTACCGAGGCACGGGTGCACCGCTTGTCCCGGAAACTAGGTAAATACCGTACCCAATATTAGACGTAGAGACACTGTACTTCCTGGATAACGTGTTCTGTTGCTACACGTGCACTGCCGGCCCAGTTGATTGCGGTGCTGCTGCAGCTGTTGCAACGATAGGCAGCACTCCTTGTCGTTAAAGTTCAGTGCCTCGGAGGCACCCGGACCCAGCAACTTGTGAGGCCAGGCCGACGCTAGTCTGTAGAACATGATGCGGGCGTCCTAGCGGGGACCCGCGAGTGCTGCGTTCTCGGTTCTTCTCAAGGGAACCCAGCCATACATTCTTGTGGATCGTGCATCTCAAGCGCGCAAGCCACGCGGCAGCATTATCGCGGGAAAAGCAAAACGATGCATCGGCCGGGAATCGAACCCGGGCCGCCCGCGTGGCAGGCGAGCATTCTACCACTGAACCACCGATGCTCGGGCCAGCGGTAACCTCACGCTGCTTCCCGAGCAGATGTCTCAAGGGAAAGTGGGACTGCTGTCAAGCGCCGTAGCATTCTGTGGAGAAGATGCTGCAGACGCTGAATCCTGCACTGCACTGCTTAAAAATGCCGCCAGAACGCGGTCCTCTGCGTACTCTTGCGTCGCCGGCGCCGACTCTTGCCAAAGGATGCGAAATGTGCGCGGATACGCTGTCCGAATGCGTGTGGATGTGCTCCCCTAGCCTACCTCGAAATGCGCCTGCCAGGTATGATCACCTTCGGCCGCTGCCGACAGGCGGGACGCCGACACAGCGCGGAGGCGGGGCGCTCGGTTGTGCGGTGGTGGTGTAATGGTCAGCATAGTTGCCTTCCAAGCAGTTGATCCGGGTTCGATTCCCGGCCGCCGCAGCAGGCTTTTAATTTCGCGTATGAGTACTTTTGCCACGCCCTCTTACTCGCTGCATACCAGCCCTTAGTGTGTCTCGACTTGTCTCGACTTTGCTCAGCTGACGCGAGAGCTGACGCTCTCAAATCGGCCTATATCAAAACGACAAGCACGAGAAACGACTGAGAGAGGTAAGGAGAGGCGAGGCGATGGACACACAGCACGCCCCCTTCATTTCACGGTGGCGTCTCCCTGACCGAATCGGGCTGTAGCTCCGAAAAGAAAGGAGAAACAAAAATAGGAAGTAAAAGTGCCAATAGTGCCCTGTGTTCCCATGCGCTCACCCGCCCGAGTACTAACAAGGGCCAAAGTTGGTACGCATCGGCAATCGGACATTTTCTTTCATTTTCTCTTTATCGGTTGAGAACCAGTGTATTCAAGATATTATGGCCATTGCCGAGTGAATGCTGTAGCGCTTCCCGACGAGTCGGGTTCGGATCCTCTATCAACTTCCACGCAGGGTGATGATCTTTTGGTCATCACACTCGCCAGCTGAAATCGGCGCTGCCTTTTCGTAGTAGTAAAAGAGTAGTGGCCCGTGGGGGGATCGAACCCACGACCTTCGCGTTATTAGCACGACGCTCTAACCAACTGAGCTAACGGGCCTGGGCAGATGCGTTTGCTCAGCCCTACGCTGGAAACAGGTGGCATGAAGCCATACACCATTTCTATGGTCGTCGTGTGTCTGCTTCCCTAGTCTATATTCTGCTGACGGTCACGAAACAGTAGCTACATTGCGAGCAGGACGGGAAACGGCCGCTCGGACAGCTCAAACTTGTCACGATTCGTGTGGAAAAAATTCCGTTCCGGTACCGGGAATCGAACCCGGGCCTCCTGGGTGAAAGCCAGGTATCCTAGCCACTAGACCACATCGGATGTGGCCGTTCCGTTCGACCGTTCGTACGGTCGCTTGTCGCATTTCGCGTCGAGTGCCGCGTCGGCGCCCCTCTCTCTTTGCGAACATCTTTGCACATACTGACTGGCAAGGCGCGCACCTCAAACGTCGCAGAGCAATGCTTTTGGCTTCATGCTCTGCTGGGAGAAGAGGAAAAGGGAAGCTGTAAGTAGCAATAACAGGAAGTGAACATTTTCCCGCTGAAGCGTTGAAACGTTGTGGATAACAAACAAGAAATACGTTGGCGCCTTAGCAACAGCACCACCATCAGTCACAGAAAACTAAATGCCCCGGGTGAGGATCGAACTCACGACCTTAAGATTATGAGACTTACGCGCTGCCTACTGCGCTACCGAGGCACGGGTGCACCGCTTGTCCCGGAAACTAGGTAAATACCGTACCCAATATTAGACGTAGAGACACTGTACTTCCTGGATAACGTGTTCTGTTGCTACACGTGCACTGCCGGCCCAGTTGATTGCGGTGCTGCTGCAGCTGTTGCAACGATAGGCAGCACTCCTTGTCGTTAAAGTTCAGTGCCTCGGAGGCACCCGGACCCAGCAACTTGTGAGGCCAGGCCGACGCTAGTCTGTAGAACATGATGCGGGCGTCCTAGCGGGGACCCGCGAGTGCTGCGTTCTCGGTTCTTCTCAAGGGAACCCAGCCATACATTCTTGTGGATCGTGCATCTCAAGCGCGCAAGCCACGCGGCAGCATTATCGCGGGAAAAGCAAAACGATGCATCGGCCGGGAATCGAACCCGGGCCGCCCGCGTGGCAGGCGAGCATTCTACCACTGAACCACCGATGCTCGGGCCAGCGGTAACCTCACGCTGCTTCCCGAGCAGATGTCTCAAGGGAAAGTGGGACTGCTGTCAAGCGCCGTAGCATTCTGTGGAGAAGATGCTGCAGACGCTGAATCCTGCACTGCACTGCTTAAAAATGCCGCCAGAACGCGGTCCTCTGCGTACTCTTGCGTCGCCGGCGCCGACTCTTGCCAAAGGATGCGAAATGTGCGCGGATACGCTGTCCGAATGCGTGTGGATGTGCTCCCCTAGCCTACCTCGAAATGCGCCTGCCAGGTATGATCACCTTCGGCCGCTGCCGACAGGCGGGACGCCGACACAGCGCGGAGGCGGGGCGCTCGGTTGTGCGGTGGTGGTGTAATGGTCAGCATAGTTGCCTTCCAAGCAGTTGATCCGGGTTCGATTCCCGGCCGCCGCAGCAGGCTTTTAATTTCGCGTATGAGTACTTTTGCCACGCCCTCTTACTCGCTGCATACCAGCCCTTAGTGTGTCTCGACTTGTCTCGACTTTGCTCAGCTGACGCGAGAGCTGACGCTCTCAAATCGGCCTATATCAAAACGACAAGCACGAGAAACGACTGAGAGAGGTAAGGAGAGGCGAGGCGATGGACACACAGCACGCCCCCTTCATTTCACGGTGGCGTCTCCCTGACCGAATCGGGCTGTAGCTCCGAAAAGAAAGGAGAAACAAAAATAGGAAGTAAAAGTGCCAATAGTGCCCTGTGTTCCCATGCGCTCACCCGCCCAAGTACTAACAAGGGCCAAAGTTGGTACGCATCGGCAATCGGACATTTTCTTTCATTTTCTCTTTATCGGTTGAGAACCAGTGTATTCAAGATATTATGGCCATTGCCGAGTGAATGCTGTAGCGCTTCCCGACGAGTCGGGTTCGGATCCTCTATCAACTTCCACGCAGGGTGATGATCTTTTGGTCATCACACTCGCCAGCTGAAATCGGCGCTGCCTTTTCGTAGTAGTAAAAGAGTAGTGGCCCGTGGGGGGATCGAACCCACGACCTTCGCGTTATTAGCACGACGCTCTAACCAACTGAGCTAACGGGCCTGGGCAGATGCGTTTGCTCAGCCCTACGCTGGAAACAGGTGGCATGAAGCCATACACCATTTCTATGGTCGTCGTGTGTCTGCTTCCCTAGTCTATATTCTGCTGACGGTCACGAAACAGTAGCTACATTGCGAGCAGGACGGGAAACGGCCGCTCGGACAGCTCAAACTTGTCACGATTCGTGTGGAAAAAATTCCGTTCCGGTACCGGGAATCGAACCCGGGCCTCCTGGGTGAAAGCCAGGTATCCTAGCCACTAGACCACATCGGATGTGGCCGTTCCGTTCGACCGTTCGTACGGTCGCTTGTCGCATTTCGCGTCGAGTGCCGCGTCGGCGCCCCTCTCTCTTTGCGAACATCTTTGCACATACTGACTGGCAAGGCGCGCACCTCAAACGTCGCAGAGCAATGCTTTTGGCTTCATGCTCTGCTGGGAGAAGAGGAAAAGGGAAGCTGTAAGTAGCAATAACAGGAAGTGAACATTTTCCCGCTGAAGCGTTGAAACGTTGTGGATAACAAACAAGAAATACGTTGGCGCCTTAGCAACAGCACCACCATCAGTCACAGAAAACTAAATGCCCCGGGTGAGGATCGAACTCACGACCTTAAGATTATGAGACTTACGCGCTGCCTACTGCGCTACCGAGGCACGGGTGCACCGCTTGTCCCGGAAACTAGGTAAATACCGTACCCAATATTAGACGTAGAGACACTGTACTTCCTGGATAACGTGTTCTGTTGCTACACGTGCACTGCCGGCCCAGTTGATTGCGGTGCTGCTGCAGCTGTTGCAACGATAGGCAGCACTCCTTGTCGTTAAAGTTCAGTGCCTCGGAGGCACCCGGACCCAGCAACTTGTGAGGCCAGGCCGACGCTAGTCTGTAGAACATGATGCGGGCGTCCTAGCGGGGACCCGCGAGTGCTGCGTTCTCGGTTCTTCTCAAGGGAACCCAGCCATACATTCTTGTGGATCGTGCATCTCAAGCGCGCAAGCCACGCGGCAGCATTATCGCGGGAAAAGCAAAACGATGCATCGGCCGGGAATCGAACCCGGGCCGCCCGCGTGGCAGGCGAGCATTCTACCACTGAACCACCGATGCTCGGGCCAGCGGTAACCTCACGCTGCTTCCCGAGCAGATGTCTCAAGGGAAAGTGGGACTGCTGTCAAGCGCCGTAGCATTCTGTGGAGAAGATGCTGCAGACGCTGAATCCTGCACTGCACTGCTTAAAAATGCCGCCAGAACGCGGTCCTCTGCGTACTCTTGCGTCGCCGGCGCCGACTCTTGCCAAAGGATGCGAAATGTGCGCGGATACGCTGTCCGAATGCGTGTGGATGTGCTCCCCTAGCCTACCTCGAAATGCGCCTGCCAGGTATGATCACCTTCGGCCGCTGCCGACAGGCGGGACGCCGACACAGCGCGGAGGCGGGGCGCTCGGTTGTGCGGTGGTGGTGTAATGGTCAGCATAGTTGCCTTCCAAGCAGTTGATCCGGGTTCGATTCCCGGCCGCCGCAGCAGGCTTTTAATTTCGCGTATGAGTACTTTTGCCACGCCCTCTTACTCGCTGCATACCAGCCCTTAGTGTGTCTCGACTTGTCTCGACTTTGCTCAGCTGACGCGAGAGCTGACGCTCTCAAATCGGCCTATATCAAAACGACAAGCACGAGAAACGACTGAGAGAGGTAAGGAGAGGCGAGGCGATGGACACACAGCACGCCCCCTTCATTTCACGGTGGCGTCTCCCTGACCGAATCGGGCTGTAGCTCCGAAAAGAAAGGAGAAACAAAAATAGGAAGTAAAAGTGCCAATAGTGCCCTGTGTTCCCATGCGCTCACCCGCCCAAGTACTAACAAGGGCCAAAGTTGGTACGCATCGGCAATCGGACATTTTCTTTCATTTTCTCTTTATCGGTTGAGAACCAGTGTATTCAAGATATTATGGCCATTGCCGAGTGAATGCTGTAGCGCTTCCCGACGAGTCGGGTTCGGATCCTCTATCAACTTCCACGCAGGGTGATGATCTTTTGGTCATCACACTCGCCAGCTGAAATCGGCGCTGCCTTTTCGTAGTAGTAAAAGAGTAGTGGCCCGTGGGGGGATCGAACCCACGACCTTCGCGTTATTAGCACGACGCTCTAACCAACTGAGCTAACGGGCCTGGGCAGATGCGTTTGCTCAGCCCTACGCTGGAAACAGGTGGCATGAAGCCATACACCATTTCTATGGTCGTCGTGTGTCTGCTTCCCTAGTCTATATTCTGCTGACGGTCACGAAACAGTAGCTACATTGCGAGCAGGACGGGAAACGGCCGCTCGGACAGCTCAAACTTGTCACGATTCGTGTGGAAAAAATTCCGTTCCGGTACCGGGAATCGAACCCGGGCCTCCTGGGTGAAAGCCAGGTATCCTAGCCACTAGACCACATCGGATGTGGCCGTTCCGTTCGACCGTTCGTACGGTCGCTTGTCGCATTTCGCGTCGAGTGCCGCGTCGGCGCCCCTCTCTCTTTGCGAACATCTTTGCACATACTGACTGGCAAGGCGCGCACCTCAAACGTCGCAGAGCAATGCTTTTGGCTTCATGCTCTGCTGGGAGAAGAGGAAAAGGGAAGCTGTAAGTAGCAATAACAGGAAGTGAACATTTTCCCGCTGAAGCGTTGAAACGTTGTGGATAACAAACAAGAAATACGTTGGCGCCTTAGCAACAGCACCACCATCAGTCACAGAAAACTAAATGCCCCGGGTGAGGATCGAACTCACGACCTTAAGATTATGAGACTTACGCGCTGCCTACTGCGCTACCGAGGCACGGGTGCACCGCTTGTCCCGGAAACTAGGTAAATACCGTACCCAATATTAGACGTAGAGACACTGTACTTCCTGGATAACGTGTTCTGTTGCTACACGTGCACTGCCGGCCCAGTTGATTGCGGTGCTGCTGCAGCTGTTGCAACGATAGGCAGCACTCCTTGTCGTTAAAGTTCAGTGCCTCGGAGGCACCCGGACCCAGCAACTTGTGAGGCCAGGCCGACGCTAGTCTGTAGAACATGATGCGGGCGTCCTAGCGGGGACCCGCGAGTGCTGCGTTCTCGGTTCTTCTCAAGGGAACCCAGCCATACATTCTTGTGGATCGTGCATCTCAAGCGCGCAAGCCACGCGGCAGCATTATCGCGGGAAAAGCAAAACGATGCATCGGCCGGGAATCGAACCCGGGCCGCCCGCGTGGCAGGCGAGCATTCTACCACTGAACCACCGATGCTCGGGCCAGCGGTAACCTCACGCTGCTTCCCGAGCAGATGTCTCAAGGGAAAGTGGGACTGCTGTCAAGCGCCGTAGCATTCTGTGGAGAAGATGCTGCAGACGCTGAATCCTGCACTGCACTGCTTAAAAATGCCGCCAGAACGCGGTCCTCTGCGTACTCTTGCGTCGCCGGCGCCGACTCTTGCCAAAGGATGCGAAATGTGCGCGGATACGCTGTCCGAATGCGTGTGGATGTGCTCCCCTAGCCTACCTCGAAATGCGCCTGCCAGGTATGATCACCTTCGGCCGCTGCCGACAGGCGGGACGCCGACACAGCGCGGAGGCGGGGCGCTCGGTTGTGCGGTGGTGGTGTAATGGTCAGCATAGTTGCCTTCCAAGCAGTTGATCCGGGTTCGATTCCCGGCCGCCGCAGCAGGCTTTTAATTTCGCGTATGAGTACTTTTGCCACGCCCTCTTACTCGCTGCATACCAGCCCTTAGTGTGTCTCGACTTGTCTCGACTTTGCTCAGCTGACGCGAGAGCTGACGCTCTCAAATCGGCCTATATCAAAACGACAAGCACGAGAAACGACTGAGAGAGGTAAGGAGAGGCGAGGCGATGGACACACAGCACGCCCCCTTCATTTCACGGTGGCGTCTCCCTGACCGAATCGGGCTGTAGCTCCGAAAAGAAAGGAGAAACAAAAATAGGAAGTAAAAGTGCCAATAGTGCCCTGTGTTCCCATGCGCTCACCCGCCCAAGTACTAACAAGGGCCAAAGTTGGTACGCATCGGCAATCGGACATTTTCTTTCATTTTCTCTTTATCGGTTGAGAACCAGTGTATTCAAGATATTATGGCCATTGCCGAGTGAATGCTGTAGCGCTTCCCGACGAGTCGGGTTCGGATCCTCTATCAACTTCCACGCAGGGTGATGATCTTTTGGTCATCACACTCGCCAGCTGAAATCGGCGCTGCCTTTTCGTAGTAGTAAAAGAGTAGTGGCCCGTGGGGGGATCGAACCCACGACCTTCGCGTTATTAGCACGACGCTCTAACCAACTGAGCTAACGGGCCTGGGCAGATGCGTTTGCTCAGCCCTACGCTGGAAACAGGTGGCATGAAGCCATACACCATTTCTATGGTCGTCGTGTGTCTGCTTCCCTAGTCTATATTCTGCTGACGGTCACGAAACAGTAGCTACATTGCGAGCAGGACGGGAAACGGCCGCTCGGACAGCTCAAACTTGTCACGATTCGTGTGGAAAAAATTCCGTTCCGGTACCGGGAATCGAACCCGGGCCTCCTGGGTGAAAGCCAGGTATCCTAGCCACTAGACCACATCGGATGTGGCCGTTCCGTTCGACCGTTCGTACGGTCGCTTGTCGCATTTCGCGTCGAGTGCCGCGTCGGCGCCCCTCTCTCTTTGCGAACATCTTTGCACATACTGACTGGCAAGGCGCGCACCTCAAACGTCGCAGAGCAATGCTTTTGGCTTCATGCTCTGCTGGGAGAAGAGGAAAAGGGAAGCTGTAAGTAGCAATAACAGGAAGTGAACATTTTCCCGCTGAAGCGTTGAAACGTTGTGGATAACAAACAAGAAATACGTTGGCGCCTTAGCAACAGCACCACCATCAGTCACAGAAAACTAAATGCCCCGGGTGAGGATCGAACTCACGACCTTAAGATTATGAGACTTACGCGCTGCCTACTGCGCTACCGAGGCACGGGTGCACCGCTTGTCCCGGAAACTAGGTAAATACCGTACCCAATATTAGACGTAGAGACACTGTACTTCCTGGATAACGTGTTCTGTTGCTACACGTGCACTGCCGGCCCAGTTGATTGCGGTGCTGCTGCAGCTGTTGCAACGATAGGCAGCACTCCTTGTCGTTAAAGTTCAGTGCCTCGGAGGCACCCGGACCCAGCAACTTGTGAGGCCAGGCCGACGCTAGTCTGTAGAACATGATGCGGGCGTCCTAGCGGGGACCCGCGAGTGCTGCGTTCTCGGTTCTTCTCAAGGGAACCCAGCCATACATTCTTGTGGATCGTGCATCTCAAGCGCGCAAGCCACGCGGCAGCATTATCGCGGGAAAAGCAAAACGATGCATCGGCCGGGAATCGAACCCGGGCCGCCCGCGTGGCAGGCGAGCATTCTACCACTGAACCACCGATGCTCGGGCCAGCGGTAACCTCACGCTGCTTCCCGAGCAGATGTCTCAAGGGAAAGTGGGACTGCTGTCAAGCGCCGTAGCATTCTGTGGAGAAGATGCTGCAGACGCTGAATCCTGCACTGCACTGCTTAAAAATGCCGCCAGAACGCGGTCCTCTGCGTACTCTTGCGTCGCCGGCGCCGACTCTTGCCAAAGGATGCGAAATGTGCGCGGATACGCTGTCCGAATGCGTGTGGATGTGCTCCCCTAGCCTACCTCGAAATGCGCCTGCCAGGTATGATCACCTTCGGCCGCTGCCGACAGGCGGGACGCCGACACAGCGCGGAGGCGGGGCGCTCGGTTGTGCGGTGGTGGTGTAATGGTCAGCATAGTTGCCTTCCAAGCAGTTGATCCGGGTTCGATTCCCGGCCGCCGCAGCAGGCTTTTAATTTCGCGTATGAGTACTTTTGCCACGCCCTCTTACTCGCTGCATACCAGCCCTTAGTGTGTCTCGACTTGTCTCGACTTTGCTCAGCTGACGCGAGAGCTGACGCTCTCAAATCGGCCTATATCAAAACGACAAGCACGAGAAACGACTGAGAGAGGTAAGGAGAGGCGAGGCGATGGACACACAGCACGCCCCCTTCATTTCACGGTGGCGTCTCCCTGACCGAATCGGGCTGTAGCTCCGAAAAGAAAGGAGAAACAAAAATAGGAAGTAAAAGTGCCAATAGTGCCCTGTGTTCCCATGCGCTCACCCGCCCAAGTACTAACAAGGGCCAAAGTTGGTACGCATCGGCAATCGGACATTTTCTTTCATTTTCTCTTTATCGGTTGAGAACCAGTGTATTCAAGATATTATGGCCATTGCCGAGTGAATGCTGTAGCGCTTCCCGACGAGTCGGGTTCGGATCCTCTATCAACTTCCACGCAGGGTGATGATCTTTTGGTCATCACACTCGCCAGCTGAAATCGGCGCTGCCTTTTCGTAGTAGTAAAAGAGTAGTGGCCCGTGGGGGGATCGAACCCACGACCTTCGCGTTATTAGCACGACGCTCTAACCAACTGAGCTAACGGGCCTGGGCAGATGCGTTTGCTCAGCCCTACGCTGGAAACAGGTGGCATGAAGCCATACACCATTTCTATGGTCGTCGTGTGTCTGCTTCCCTAGTCTATATTCTGCTGACGGTCACGAAACAGTAGCTACATTGCGAGCAGGACGGGAAACGGCCGCTCGGACAGCTCAAACTTGTCACGATTCGTGTGGAAAAAATTCCGTTCCGGTACCGGGAATCGAACCCGGGCCTCCTGGGTGAAAGCCAGGTATCCTAGCCACTAGACCACATCGGATGTGGCCGTTCCGTTCGACCGTTCGTACGGTCGCTTGTCGCATTTCGCGTCGAGTGCCGCGTCGGCGCCCCTCTCTCTTTGCGAACATCTTTGCACATACTGACTGGCAAGGCGCGCACCTCAAACGTCGCAGAGCAATGCTTTTGGCTTCATGCTCTGCTGGGAGAAGAGGAAAAGGGAAGCTGTAAGTAGCAATAACAGGAAGTGAACATTTTCCCGCTGAAGCGTTGAAACGTTGTGGATAACAAACAAGAAATACGTTGGCGCCTTAGCAACAGCACCACCATCAGTCACAGAAAACTAAATGCCCCGGGTGAGGATCGAACTCACGACCTTAAGATTATGAGACTTACGCGCTGCCTACTGCGCTACCGAGGCACGGGTGCACCGCTTGTCCCGGAAACTAGGTAAATACCGTACCCAATATTAGACGTAGAGACACTGTACTTCCTGGATAACGTGTTCTGTTGCTACACGTGCACTGCCGGCCCAGTTGATTGCGGTGCTGCTGCAGCTGTTGCAACGATAGGCAGCACTCCTTGTCGTTAAAGTTCAGTGCCTCGGAGGCACCCGGACCCAGCAACTTGTGAGGCCAGGCCGACGCTAGTCTGTAGAACATGATGCGGGCGTCCTAGCGGGGACCCGCGAGTGCTGCGTTCTCGGTTCTTCTCAAGGGAACCCAGCCATACATTCTTGTGGATCGTGCATCTCAAGCGCGCAAGCCACGCGGCAGCATTATCGCGGGAAAAGCAAAACGATGCATCGGCCGGGAATCGAACCCGGGCCGCCCGCGTGGCAGGCGAGCATTCTACCACTGAACCACCGATGCTCGGGCCAGCGGTAACCTCACGCTGCTTCCCGAGCAGATGTCTCAAGGGAAAGTGGGACTGCTGTCAAGCGCCGTAGCATTCTGTGGAGAAGATGCTGCAGACGCTGAATCCTGCACTGCACTGCTTAAAAATGCCGCCAGAACGCGGTCCTCTGCGTACTCTTGCGTCGCCGGCGCCGACTCTTGCCAAAGGATGCGAAATGTGCGCGGATACGCTGTCCGAATGCGTGTGGATGTGCTCCCCTAGCCTACCTCGAAATGCGCCTGCCAGGTATGATCACCTTCGGCCGCTGCCGACAGGCGGGACGCCGACACAGCGCGGAGGCGGGGCGCTCGGTTGTGCGGTGGTGGTGTAATGGTCAGCATAGTTGCCTTCCAAGCAGTTGATCCGGGTTCGATTCCCGGCCGCCGCAGCAGGCTTTTAATTTCGCGTATGAGTACTTTTGCCACGCCCTCTTACTCGCTGCATACCAGCCCTTAGTGTGTCTCGACTTGTCTCGACTTTGCTCAGCTGACGCGAGAGCTGACGCTCTCAAATCGGCCTATATCAAAACGACAAGCACGAGAAACGACTGAGAGAGGTAAGGAGAGGCGAGGCGATGGACACACAGCACGCCCCCTTCATTTCACGGTGGCGTCTCCCTGACCGAATCGGGCTGTAGCTCCGAAAAGAAAGGAGAAACAAAAATAGGAAGTAAAAGTGCCAATAGTGCCCTGTGTTCCCATGCGCTCACCCGCCCAAGTACTAACAAGGGCCAAAGTTGGTACGCATCGGCAATCGGACATTTTCTTTCATTTTCTCTTTATCGGTTGAGAACCAGTGTATTCAAGATATTATGGCCATTGCCGAGTGAATGCTGTAGCGCTTCCCGACGAGTCGGGTTCGGATCCTCTATCAACTTCCACGCAGGGTGATGATCTTTTGGTCATCACACTCGCCAGCTGAAATCGGCGCTGCCTTTTCGTAGTAGTAAAAGAGTAGTGGCCCGTGGGGGGATCGAACCCACGACCTTCGCGTTATTAGCACGACGCTCTAACCAACTGAGCTAACGGGCCTGGGCAGATGCGTTTGCTCAGCCCTACGCTGGAAACAGGTGGCATGAAGCCATACACCATTTCTATGGTCGTCGTGTGTCTGCTTCCCTAGTCTATATTCTGCTGACGGTCACGAAACAGTAGCTACATTGCGAGCAGGACGGGAAACGGCCGCTCGGACAGCTCAAACTTGTCACGATTCGTGTGGAAAAAATTCCGTTCCGGTACCGGGAATCGAACCCGGGCCTCCTGGGTGAAAGCCAGGTATCCTAGCCACTAGACCACATCGGATGTGGCCGTTCCGTTCGACCGTTCGTACGGTCGCTTGTCGCATTTCGCGTCGAGTGCCGCGTCGGCGCCCCTCTCTCTTTGCGAACATCTTTGCACATACTGACTGGCAAGGCGCGCACCTCAAACGTCGCAGAGCAATGCTTTTGGCTTCATGCTCTGCTGGGAGAAGAGGAAAAGGGAAGCTGTAAGTAGCAATAACAGGAAGTGAACATTTTCCCGCTGAAGCGTTGAAACGTTGTGGATAACAAACAAGAAATACGTTGGCGCCTTAGCAACAGCACCACCATCAGTCACAGAAAACTAAATGCCCCGGGTGAGGATCGAACTCACGACCTTAAGATTATGAGACTTACGCGCTGCCTACTGCGCTACCGAGGCACGGGTGCACCGCTTGTCCCGGAAACTAGGTAAATACCGTACCCAATATTAGACGTAGAGACACTGTACTTCCTGGATAACGTGTTCTGTTGCTACACGTGCACTGCCGGCCCAGTTGATTGCGGTGCTGCTGCAGCTGTTGCAACGATAGGCAGCACTCCTTGTCGTTAAAGTTCAGTGCCTCGGAGGCACCCGGACCCAGCAACTTGTGAGGCCAGGCCGACGCTAGTCTGTAGAACATGATGCGGGCGTCCTAGCGGGGACCCGCGAGTGCTGCGTTCTCGGTTCTTCTCAAGGGAACCCAGCCATACATTCTTGTGGATCGTGCATCTCAAGCGCGCAAGCCACGCGGCAGCATTATCGCGGGAAAAGCAAAACGATGCATCGGCCGGGAATCGAACCCGGGCCGCCCGCGTGGCAGGCGAGCATTCTACCACTGAACCACCGATGCTCGGGCCAGCGGTAACCTCACGCTGCTTCCCGAGCAGATGTCTCAAGGGAAAGTGGGACTGCTGTCAAGCGCCGTAGCATTCTGTGGAGAAGATGCTGCAGACGCTGAATCCTGCACTGCACTGCTTAAAAATGCCGCCAGAACGCGGTCCTCTGCGTACTCTTGCGTCGCCGGCGCCGACTCTTGCCAAAGGATGCGAAATGTGCGCGGATACGCTGTCCGAATGCGTGTGGATGTGCTCCCCTAGCCTACCTCGAAATGCGCCTGCCAGGTATGATCACCTTCGGCCGCTGCCGACAGGCGGGACGCCGACACAGCGCGGAGGCGGGGCGCTCGGTTGTGCGGTGGTGGTGTAATGGTCAGCATAGTTGCCTTCCAAGCAGTTGATCCGGGTTCGATTCCCGGCCGCCGCAGCAGGCTTTTAATTTCGCGTATGAGTACTTTTGCCACGCCCTCTTACTCGCTGCATACCAGCCCTTAGTGTGTCTCGACTTGTCTCGACTTTGCTCAGCTGACGCGAGAGCTGACGCTCTCAAATCGGCCTATATCAAAACGACAAGCACGAGAAACGACTGAGAGAGGTAAGGAGAGGCGAGGCGATGGACACACAGCACGCCCCCTTCATTTCACGGTGGCGTCTCCCTGACCGAATCGGGCTGTAGCTCCGAAAAGAAAGGAGAAACAAAAATAGGAAGTAAAAGTGCCAATAGTGCCCTGTGTTCCCATGCGCTCACCCGCCCAAGTACTAACAAGGGCCAAAGTTGGTACGCATCGGCAATCGGACATTTTCTTTCATTTTCTCTTTATCGGTTGAGAACCAGTGTATTCAAGATATTATGGCCATTGCCGAGTGAATGCTGTAGCGCTTCCCGACGAGTCGGGTTCGGATCCTCTATCAACTTCCACGCAGGGTGATGATCTTTTGGTCATCACACTCGCCAGCTGAAATCGGCGCTGCCTTTTCGTAGTAGTAAAAGAGTAGTGGCCCGTGGGGGGATCGAACCCACGACCTTCGCGTTATTAGCACGACGCTCTAACCAACTGAGCTAACGGGCCTGGGCAGATGCGTTTGCTCAGCCCTACGCTGGAAACAGGTGGCATGAAGCCATACACCATTTCTATGGTCGTCGTGTGTCTGCTTCCCTAGTCTATATTCTGCTGACGGTCACGAAACAGTAGCTACATTGCGAGCAGGACGGGAAACGGCCGCTCGGACAGCTCAAACTTGTCACGATTCGTGTGGAAAAAATTCCGTTCCGGTACCGGGAATCGAACCCGGGCCTCCTGGGTGAAAGCCAGGTATCCTAGCCACTAGACCACATCGGATGTGGCCGTTCCGTTCGACCGTTCGTACGGTCGCTTGTCGCATTTCGCGTCGAGTGCCGCGTCGGCGCCCCTCTCTCTTTGCGAACATCTTTGCACATACTGACTGGCAAGGCGCGCACCTCAAACGTCGCAGAGCAATGCTTTTGGCTTCATGCTCTGCTGGGAGAAGAGGAAAAGGGAAGCTGTAAGTAGCAATAACAGGAAGTGAACATTTTCCCGCTGAAGCGTTGAAACGTTGTGGATAACAAACAAGAAATACGTTGGCGCCTTAGCAACAGCACCACCATCAGTCACAGAAAACTAAATGCCCCGGGTGAGGATCGAACTCACGACCTTAAGATTATGAGACTTACGCGCTGCCTACCTGCGCTACCGAGGCACGGGTGCACCGCTTGTCCCGGAAACTAGGTAAATACCGTACCCAATATTAGACGTAGAGGACACTGTACTTCCTGGATAACGTGTTCTGTTGCTACACGTGCACTGCCGGCCCAGTTGATTGCGGTGCTGCTGCAGCTGTTGCAACGATAGGCAGCACTCCTTGTCGTTAAAGTTCAGTGCCTCGGAGGCACCCGGACCCAGCAACTTGTGAGGCCCAGGCCGACGCTAGTCTGTAGAACATGATGCGGGCGTCCTAGCGGGGACCCGCGAGTGCTGCGTTCTCGGTTCTTCTCAAGGGAACCCAGCCATACATTCTTGTGGATCGTGCATCTCAAGCGCGCAAGCCACGCGGCAGCATTATCGCGGAAGCAAAACGATGCATCGGCCGGGAATCGAACCCGGGCCGCCCGCGTGGCAGGCGAGCATTCTACCACTGAACCACCGATGCTCGGGCCAGCGGTAACCTCACGCTGCTTCCCGAGCAGATGTCTCAAGGGAAAGTGGGACTGCTGTCAAGCGCCGTAGCATTCTGTGGAGAAGATGCTGCAGACGCTGAATCCTGCACTGCACTGCTTAAAAATGCCGCCAGAACGCGGTCCTCTGCGTACTCTTGCGTCGCCGGCGCCGACTCTTGCCAAAGGATGCGAAATGTGCGCGGATACGCTGTCCGAATGCGTGTGGATGTGCTCCCCTAGCCTACCTCGAAATGCGCCTGCCAGGTATGATCACCTTCGGCCGCTGCCGACAGGCGGGACGCCGACACAGCGCGGAGGCGGGGCGCTCGGTTGTGCGGTGGTGGTGTAATGGTCAGCATAGTTGCCTTCCAAGCAGTTGATCGGGTTCGATTCCCGGCCGCCGCAGCAGGCTTTTAATTTCGCGTATGAGTACTTTTGCCACGCCCTCTTACTCGCTGCATACCAGCCCTTAGTGTGTCTCGACTTGTCTCGACTTTGCTCAGCTGACGCGAGAGCTGACGCTCTCAAATCGGCCTATATCAAAACGACAAGCACGAGAAACGACTGAGAGAGGTAAGGAGAGGCGAGGCGATGGACACACAGCACGCCCCCTTCATTTCACGGTGGCGTCTCCCTGACCGAATCGGGCTGTAGCTCCGAAAAGAAAGGAGAAACAAAAATAGGAAGTAAAAGTGCCAATAGTGCCCTGTGTTCCCATGCGCTCACCCGCCCAAGTACTAACAAGGGCCAAAGTTGGTACGCATCGGCAATCGGACATTTTCTTTCATTTTCTCTTTATCGGTTGAGAACCAGTGTATTCAAGATATTATGGCCATTGCCGAGTGAATGCTGTAGCGCTTCCCGACGAGTCGGGTTCGGATCCTCTATCAACTTCCACGCAGGGTGATGATCTTTTGGTCATCACACTCGCCAGCTGAAATCGGCGCTGCCTTTTCGTAGTAGTAAAAGAGTAGTGGCCCGTGGGGGGATCGAACCCACGACCTTCGCGTTATTAGCACGACGCTCTAACCAACTGAGGCTAACGGGCCTGGGCAGATGCGTTTGCTCAGCCCTACGCTGGAAACAGGTGGCATGAAGCCATACACCATTTCTATGGTCGTCGTGTGTCTGCTTCCCTAGTCTATATTCTGCTGACGGTCACGAAACAGTAGCTACATTGCGAGCAGGACGGGAAAACGGCCGCTCGGACAGCTCAAACTTGTCACGATTCGTGTGGAAAAAATTCCGTTCCGGTACCGGGAATCGAACCCGGGCCTCCTGGGTGAAAGCCAGGTATCCTAGCCACTAGACCACATCGGATGTGGCCGTTCCGTTCGACCGTTCGTACGGTCGCTTGTCGCATTTCGCGTCGAGTGCCGCGTCGGCGCCCCTCTCTCTTTGCGAACATCTTTGCACATACTGACTGGCAAGGCGCGCACCTCAAACGTCGCAGAGCAATGCTTTTGGCTTCATGCTCTGCTGGGAGAAGAGGAAAAGGGAAGCTGTAAGTAGCAATAACAGGAAGTGAACATTTTTCCCGCTGAAGCGTTGAAACGTTGTGGATAACAAACAAAGAAATACGTTGGCGCCTTAGCAACAGCACCACCATCAGTCACAGAAAACTAAATGCCCCGGGTGAGATCGAACTCACGACCTTAAGATTATGAGACTTACGCGCTGCCTACTGCGCTACCGAGGCACGGGTGCACCGCTTTGTCCCGGAAACTAGGTAAATACCGTACCCAATATTAGACGTAGAGACACTGTACTTCCTGGATAACGTGTTCTGTTGCTACACGTGCACTGCCGGCCCAGTTGATTGCGGTGCTGCTGCAGCTGTTGCAACGATAGGCATCACTCCTTGTCGTTAAAGTTCAGTGCCTCGGAGGCACCCGGACCCAGCAACTTGTGAGGCCAGGCCGACGCTAGTCTGTAGAACATGATGCGGGCGTCCTAGCGGGGACCCGCGAGTGCTGCGTTCTCGGTTCTTCTCAAGGGAACCCAGCCATACATTCTTGTGGATCGTGCATCTCAAGCGCGCAAGCCACGCGGCAGCATTATCGCGGGAAAAGCAAAACGATGCATCGGCCGGGAATCGAACCCGGGCCGCCCGCGTGGCAGGCGAGCATTCTACCACTGAACCACCGATGCTCGGGCCAGCGGTAACCTCACGCTGCTTCCCGAGCAGATGTCTCAAGGGAAAGTGGGACTGCTGTCAAGCGCCGTAGCATTCTGTGGAGAAGATGCTGCAGACGCTGAATCCTGCACTGCACTGCTTAAAAATGCCGCAGAACGCGGTCCTCTGCGTACTCTTGCGTCGCCGGCGCCGACTCTTGCCAAAGGATGCGAAATGTGCGCGGATACGCTGTCCGAATGCGTGTGGATGTGCTCCCCTAGCCTACCTCGCAATGCGCCTGCCAGGTATGATCACCTTCGGCCGCTGCCGACAGGCGGGACGCCGACACAGCGCGGAGGCGGGGCGCTCGGTTGTGCGGTGGTGGTGTAATGGTCAGCATAGTTGCCTTCCAAGCAGTTGATCCGGGTTCGATTCCCGGCCGCCGCAGCAGGCTTTTAATTTCGCGTATGAGTACTTTTGCCACGCCCTCTTACTCGCTGCATACCAGCCCTTAGTGTGTCTCGACTTGTCTCGACTTTGCTCAGCTGACGCGAGAGCTGACGCTCTCAAATCGGCCTATATCAAAACGACAAGCACGAGAAACGACTGAGAGAGGTAAGGAGAGGCGAGGCGATGGACACACAGCACGCCCCCTTCATTTCACGGTGGCGTCTCCCTGACCGAATCGGGCTGTAGCTCCGAAAAGAAAGGAGAAACAAAAATAGGAAGTAAAAGTGCCAATAGTGCCCTTGTGTTCCCATGCGCTCACCCGCCCAAGTACTAACAAGGGCCAAAGTTGGTACGCATCGGCAATCGGACATTTTCTTTCATTTTCTCTTTATCGGTTGAGAACCAGTGTTATTCAAGATATTATGGCCATTGCCGAGTGAATGCTGTAGCGCTTCCCGACGAGTCGGGTTCGGATCCTCTATCAACTTCCACGCAGGGTGATGATCTTTTGGTCATCACACTCGCCAGCTGAAATCGGCGCTGCCTTTTCGTAGTAGTAAAAGAGTAGTGGCCCGTGGGGGGATCGAACCCACGACCTTCGCGTTATTAGCACGACGCTCTAACCAACTGAGCTAACGGGCCTGGGCAGATGCGTTTGCTCAGCCCTACGCTGGAAACAGGTGGCATGAAGCCATACACCATTTCTATGGTCGTCGTGTGTCTGCTTCCCTAGTCTATATTCTGCTGACGGTCACGAAACAGTAGCTACATTGCGAGCAGGACGGGAAACGGCCGCTCGGACAGCTCAAACTTGTCACGATTCGTGTGGAAAAAATTCCGTTCCGGTACCGGGAATCGAACCCGGGCCTCCTGGGTGAAAGCCAGGTATCCTAGCCACTAGACCACATCGGATGTGGCCGTTCCGTTCGACCGTTCGTACGGTCGCTTGTCGCATTTCGCGTCGAGTGCCGCGTCGGCGCCCCTCTCTCTTTGCGAACATCTTTGCACATACTGACTGGCAAGGCGCGCACCTCAAACGTCGCAGAGCAATGCTTTTGGCTTCATGCTCTGCTGGGAGAAGAGGAAAAGGGAAGCTGTAAGTAGCAATAACAGGAAGTGAACATTTTCCCGCTGAAGCGTTGAAACGTTGTGGATAACAAACAAGAAATACGTTGGCGCCTTAGCAACAGCACCACCATCAGTCACAGAAAACTAAATGCCCCGGGTGAGGATCGAACTCACGACCTTAAGATTATGAGACTTACGCGCTGCCTACTGCGCTACCGAGGCACGGGTGCACCGCTTGTCCCGGAAACTAGGTAAATACCGTACCCAATATTAGACGTAGAGACACTGTACTTCCTGGATAACGTGTTCTGTTGCTACACGTGCACTGCCGGCCCAGTTGATTGCGGTGCTGCTGCAGCTGTTGCAACGATAGGCAGCACTCCTTGTCGTTAAAGTTCAGTGCCTCGGAGGCACCCGGACCCAGCAACTTGTGAGGCCAGGCCGACGCTAGTCTGTAGAACATGATGCGGGCGTCCTAGCGGGGACCCGCGAGTGCTGCGTTCTCGGTTCTTCTCAAGGGAACCCAGCCATACATTCTTGTGGATCGTGCATCTCAAGCGCGCAAGCCACGCGGCAGCATTATCGCGGGAAAAGCAAAACGATGCATCGGCCGGGAATCGAACCCGGGCCGCCCGCGTGGCAGGCGAGCATTCTACCACTGAACCACCGATGCTCGGGCCAGCGGTAACCTCACGCTGCTTCCCGAGCAGATGTCTCAAGGGAAAGTGGGACTGCTGTCAAGCGCCGTAGCATTCTGTGGAGAAGATGCTGCAGACGCTGAATCCTGCACTGCACTGCTTAAAAATGCCGCCAGAACGCGGTCCTCTGCGTACTCTTGCGTCGCCGGCGCCGACTCTTGCCAAAGGATGCGAAATGTGCGCGGATACGCTGTCCGAATGCGTGTGGATGTGCTCCCCTAGCCTACCTCGAAATGCGCCTGCCAGGTATGATCACCTTCGGCCGCTGCCGACAGGCGGGACGCCGACACAGCGCGGAGGCGGGGCGCTCGGTTGTGCGGTGGTGGTGTAATGGTCAGCATAGTTGCCTTCCAAGCAGTTGATCCGGGTTCGATTCCCGGCCGCCGCAGCAGGCTTTTAATTTCGCGTATGAGTACTTTTGCCACGCCCTCTTACTCGCTGCATACCAGCCCTTAGTGTGTCTCGACTTGTCTCGACTTTGCTCAGCTGACGCGAGAGCTGACGCTCTCAAATCGGCCTATATCAAAACGACAAGCACGAGAAACGACTGAGAGAGGTAAGGAGAGGCGAGGCGATGGACACACAGCACGCCCCCTTCATTTCACGGTGGCGTCTCCCTGACCGAATCGGGCTGTAGCTCCGAAAAGAAAGGAGAAACAAAAATAGGAAGTAAAAGTGCCAATAGTGCCCTGTGTTCCCATGCGCTCACCCGCCCAAGTACTAACAAGGGCCAAAGTTGGTACGCATCGGCAATCGGACATTTTCTTTCATTTTTCTCTTTATCGGTTGAGAACCAGTGTATTCAAGATATTATGGCCATTGCCGAGTGAATGCTGTAGCGCTTCCCGACGAGTCGGGTTCGGA
>NW_025725107.1:40000-43484 GCF_021461395.2 Schistocerca americana | reverse complement strand
ACCTAACCCGTATTGTACCTTAACCTAACCCATATTGTACCTTAACCTAACCCATATTGTACCTTAACCTAACCCATATTGTACCTTAACCTAACCCATATTGTACCTTAACCTAACCATATTGTACCTTAACCTAACCCATATTGTACCTTAACCTAACCCATATTGTACCTTAACCTAACCCATATTGTACCTTAACCTAACCCATATTGTACCTTAACCTAACCCATATTGTACCTTAACCTAACCCATATTGTACCTTAACCTAACCCATGTTGCGCCTTAACCTAACCCATGTTGCGCCTTAACCTAACCCATGTTGCGCCTTAACCTAACCCATGTTGCGCCTTAACCTAACCCATGTTGCGCCTTAACCTAACCCATGTTGCGCCTTAACCTAACCCATGTTGCGCCTTAACCTAACCCATGTTGCGCCTTAACCTAACCCATGTTGCGCCTTAACCTAACCCATGTTGCGCCTTAACCTAACCTATGTTGCGCCTTAACCTAACCTATGTTGCGCCTTAACCTAACCTATGTTGCGCCTTAACCTAACCTATGTTGCGCCTTAACCTAACCTATGTTGCGCCTTAACCTAACCTATGTTGCGCCTTAACCTAACCTATGTTGCGCCTTAACCTAACCTATGTTGCGCCGTAACCTAACCTATGTTGCGCCGTAACCTAACCTATGTTGCGCCGTAACCTAACCTATGTTGCGCCTTAACCTAACCTATGTTGCGCCTTAACCTAACCTATGTTGCGCCTTAACCTAACCTATGTTGCGCCGTAACCTAACCTATGTTGCGCCTTAACCTAACCTATGTTGCGCCTTAACCTAACCTATGTTGCGCCGTAACCTAACCTATGTTGCGCCTTAACCTAACCTATGTTGCGCCTTAACCTAACCTATGTTGCGCCGTAACCTAACCTATGTTGCGCCTTAACCTAACCTATGTTGCGCCTTAACCTAACCTATGTTGCGCCTTAACCTAACCTATGTTGCGCCTTAACCTAACCTATGTTGCGCCTTAACCTAACCTATGTTGCGCCTTAACCCAACACACGTTGGGCCTTAACCCAACACACGTTGGGCCTTAACCCAACACACGTTGGGCCTTAACCCAACACACGTTGGGCCTTAACCCAACACACGTTGGGCCTTAACCCAACACACGTTGGGCCTTAACCCAACACACGTTGGGCCTTAACCCAACACACGTTGGGCCTTAACCCAACACACGTTGGGCCTTAACCCAACACACGTTGGGCCTTAACCCAACACACGTTGGGCCTTAACCCAACACACGTTGGGCCTTAACCCAACACACGTTGGGCCTTAACCCAACACACGTTGGGCCTTAACCCAACACACGTTGGGCCTTAACCCAACACACGTTGGGCCTTAACCCAACACACGTTGGGCCTTAACCCAACACACGTTGGGCCTTAACCCAACACACGTTGGGCCTTAACCCAACACACGTTGGGCCTTAACCCAACACACGTTGGGCCTTAACCCAACACACGTTGGGCCTTAACCTGCTCTGTAATTGTCATACGACGCGTTAAATTAGTGTAGTGTTGCCTAACTGCAACCCCCGCAATATAGTTTGCTACTCGCACTGCCCGGTCCCCAGAGTATCGCTTCATGTTAAACACCTTGCAGCTATACACTGTAATGCGGATGGCGGCAGGACGTACATGCTCAATGCCCTTCGCAGTTGTTCATTGGCATTCGCATGGCGAAGCACAGCCTACGTTGTGGTACGGCTTGTGGCAACTGTCCGCTGATGTTGTACGTCCAAATCACACACTGTACCGCACATTGGTCCTCATGTACTGAATGATACATCGTGGTACATGTGTGACCGTACCACGACTGCGCCAACAACGGCGAACCATACGGTCCAAATATTGTGCACTCAGCTACGTGTCGTCTCCCTATAAGAGCTGGATTGCAGTATGGTATGCCGTGGATGGCGATCAGCATGAGCCGTCTGTTGATGTAGTGGCGCGTGTTGTCAGACGTAGTCGTCTCTTCTCACACACCGTGATAGCATGGTGCACTGCGTTCCACATCTGCGACATGCGACAGAGGCCGGTTGACAGTCGTTCGCGCAATGGACATCGCATACGTACGGGGGCCACCTTCCACGTGTTCGCGAAGCGTGCACATGTTGTTGCGTGTATGTGGGCAGACATAGTGTGTCGTGACACCTGACACAGGCATGCAACAATCGTTGAATTTGCAAATGGCGATGGACGTCTACGTTTGCTGGTGACGTTACGCAAATGAAGAACTGGTAAACCGTTGTGGTGCGGTTGTTCTCGCTAGAGGTGAATCAGTGATGGCGACGATCGGTTGAGCTACCAACCGGTTGTTTCAGCGATACCCACCATGCCCACGAACGTGAATGGCATGTGGGTGTGAAGCGATACGCGGCGGTGGCTGGGTGGGACCGTCCCCGGCCGGTGAGGGGGGGCCTTCCGGCGTGCTGGCCGCGCGGTGCGTGGGCGCACGCGCTACAGCCGGCTGGTGGGGGCGGCCAGTGGCAGGCGCGCCGGCCGACGGAGGCGGCAGGCGGCGCAGCTGCGCGCCGGCGCACCCTGCACGCGGCGCCGTGCGGCCAAAGTAGGTCCTCGCGGGCCCGGTGCGAAGCGCGGTGGACATCTGCAGTGTGCTGGTCCGATTGAGGACTGTGTGCGCTGAGGATGCGCCGCCGCCCGGCGCTCGGCGCCGCGACGCCGTCTGCTGCTCGGTCGCCTCTGCGGTTCTCGCAGGTGGATTGTATCGCAGCTGTGCGGACGTGTTGGCGCGTGCGCTGTGCTGGGAGAGTTCGCTTCGGCACCCAAGTGGGGCTTTTGTCCTTCTGTGGCGCTGGCGTTGGAGCTGCCGGCCACCGTAGGTGGCGCGTGTTGTCTCCCGCCGGCAATGCCACGACAGCACGCTCCCGGGCCTCTGTCGGCAGCGGCAAGCTCAGTTGGGAGCACGGGTGGTCGCACCTAAAGCGTCTACTCGCCAAACTCCGGGCGATTGCGCCTCTCTCGAACCCGACCAAGTACTTAGGACGGCGCTGCGCGCCGCCGGGACCTGAGAGGGTTTCGAGGTGTATTGTGCAGGGGAGCTCAGCCTCCTCCTGTTTGCAGAATAATTGAGCGGACGCTTGCGTGTTCGCGCGGGCCCCCGGGACACACTCCCGGGCGGCCGGCTGCTCAGCTCTAGTTGACGCAGCTCCCTGGTTGATCCTGCCAGTAGTCATATGCTTGTCTCAAAGATTAAGCCATGCATGTCTCAGTACAAGCCGCATTAAGGTGAAACCGCGAATGGCTCATTAAATCAGTTATGGTTCCTTAGATCGTACCCACGTTACTTGGATAACTGTGGTAATTCTAGAGCTAATACATGCAAACAGAGTCCCGACCAGAGATGGAAGGGACGCTTTTATTAGATCAAAACCAATCGGTCGGCTCGTCCGGTCCGT
>NW_025725107.1:32500-35000 GCF_021461395.2 Schistocerca americana | reverse complement strand
CGCCTTAGCGTGCTCCTCCGGGGGCGCGCGGGTGCGCGGATTCTCTTCGGCCGCCATTCAACGATCAACTCAGAACTGGCACGGACTGGGGGAATCCGACTGTCTAATTAAAACAAAGCATTGCGATGGCCCTAGCGGGTGTTGACGCAATGTGATTTCTGCCCAGTGCTATCCCTTTTTTAGTTGGGGGCAGTAAGCAGAGAATAAGTGGTGGCCCTTCCGCTGAAGGTGCCACCCCAACTCCCCCAGCACCTAGCCGGCCAACCGGCCGTGCCGAAAATCTTGTAACTTTTGCAGCTATGTATACCTGTAGTGAGTGCCACCGCAGCTTCACAACCAAGAACGGTCTCGGGGTCCATCGCCGCCGCCAACATCTTGCGGCCGCCAACGCGGAGATCGTCACGGAGAGGCATCGCGCGAGGTGGACGGAGGAAGAAGTCCTGTCGCTCGCCAAGGCGGAGGCCGAACTGTTCCTTGAGAGGGACGCCCGGTTCTTCTTCGTCAATCAAGAACTCATCAGGATGTTCCCCGACCGAACGCTCGAGGCAATCAAGTGCCGACGGCGGCAAGCTGCCCACAAGCAGCTTGTCCGCCAATTCATGGAGGCGCTTGAGATCGGTCGGGGGGAAGAGCTGGCGTCCCGCCGGGGAGCAGCGAGCCCGCTGCCTGACGCGGGCGAGGCCGCTGCGCCGCCCGTCGACGCAGCCGAGGACTTCGCGGCCGACACCACCGGGCCGCCGCCGGAGGGGCCGACTGACGCCGCCATCTGGGAGCATCTGGCGGGGCTACCCGCTTCCGCCCAGCGTTTCTCTGCCCTGGATCGTGTCATAGGTCTGGGGCGGGGCACGCCGCCCGATGTCATCCTGGGCATGCTCCCGGATGCCCTTGCGTCGGTCGGGTCCAGAGGGGAGAGATCGATCACCAGGACACAGCGGCCGCGCCAACCATCGAAGCGGCCGCCTGCCGCGCCGCCGACGCAGAAGCGCAAGCGGCGCCGCTGGGAGTACGCGAGAACGCAGGATGCCTTCCGAAGGTCGCGTGCACGTTGCGTGCGCGGCCTCTTGGATGGCACCCTGCTCCAGCCGCCACCTGCCATCCCCGGTCTGCTGGACTTCTGGGCGGACCTCTTCACCAAGAAGCCCATCTCAACCGCGGGCTTCATTCGTGACCGCCTCCTCCCGCACTCAGAGCCTGTCGCTCTCGAGTGCATATGGGGGCCGGTCACACATGAGGAGGTCGCCGCCGCGTTGCCGCCTAGGGGATCAGCAGCCGGGCCGGACGGCCTTACCCCAGCGGAGTTGCGGCGCCTGCCGCACGAAGTCCTGGTGAAAGTGATGAATCTCTTCCTTCTGGCCCGCGCCCTTCCGGAACGCCTGCTTCGCGCGCGGACGTCCCTTCTCCCGAAAACGGCTGCACCAACATCCCCCGCTGACTTTCGCCCCATTACGGTCTGCTCGGTGTTGGCGCGGACCTTTCACAAGGTTCTCGCGTCACGCCTGATGCGCGCATGTGCTGTGGACGAACGTCAGCGGGCATTCATCCCTCGGGATGGGATGTTGGAAAATACCTTCATCTTGGACACTGCTCTCACCGACGCAGTTCGCTCCTGCCGCTCTGTCTTTGTGGCATCGATCGACGTATCTAAAGCATTCGATTCGGTAGATCATGCTGCCCTTCGCCCCGTGCTGAAGGCGCATGGCCTGCCGGATTGCTTTGTCGAGTATGTCGAGCGGTGCTACGAGGGCAGCACGACAGTGATAGCGGACGGCGCCGGCGTGGGCGTGTCTGTGCAGCCAGCACGGGGCGTTCGCCAGGGCGATCCCCTCTCCCCCCTCCTGTTCAACTTTGCGGTGGACTACGTTTTAGGCCAACTGCCCTCCCACATCGGAGCTCGGATCCTCGGTCGCAGAGTCAACGCTGCGGCCTTTGCAGATGACGTCTTGCTGTTTGCAGCGACCCCGAGGGGCTTGCAGTCCCTCATCGACGCAGCTACCGCAGCCCTCGCCCACCTGGGGCTGCAGATCAACGCCCGGAAGTGTTTCACCCTCGCCTTAGTCGCGTCAGGGCGCGAGAAGAAGGTGAAGGTGGACAGCAATGTCACCTTCACAGCAGGCAATACCACCATGCCTGCCCTGCGTGTGGGTGAAACCTTCCGGTACCTGGGGCTGCAATTTTCCACGGCGGGTCGCTGTGTCTTCAATCCACGTAGCCACCTGGTGGAGCAGCTTGACGTCATCTCCCGAGCTCCGCTGAAGCCGCAACAGCGCCTCCACGCTCTCACCAACGTACTTCTCCCTGGCCTGTACCACGGGCTGGCCCTCAGCCGCACCCGGGTGGGTGCATTGAAGTCGGCCGACGTTACCATCCGGGCCGCCGTCAGGAGATGGTTCCGCCTTCCGGCGGACACCCCCCTGGGATACTTCCACGCTCCTGTTGCCCAGGGGGGCCTCGGCATTCCATCTTGCCGATGGATGGGTCCGACCCTCCGTCGGTCCCGTCT
>NW_025725107.1:25000-27500 GCF_021461395.2 Schistocerca americana | reverse complement strand
AACCCATGTTGCGCCTTAACCTAACCCATGTTGCGCCTTAACCTAACCCATGTTGCGCCTTAACCTAACCCATGTTGCGCCTTAACCTAACCCATGTTGCGCCTTAACCTAACCCATGTTGCGCCTTAACCTAACCCATGTTGCGCCTTAACCTAACCCATGTTGCGCCTTAACCTAACCCATGTTGCGCCTTAACCTAACCTATGTTGCGCCTTAACCTAACCTATGTTGCGCCTTAACCTAACCTATGTTGCGCCTTAACCTAACCTATGTTGCGCCTTAACCTAACCTATGTTGCGCCTTAACCTAACCTATGTTGCGCCTTAACCTAACCTATGTTGCGCCTTAACCTAACCTATAATGCGCCGTAACCTAACCTATGTTGCGCCGTAACCTAACCTATGTTGCGCCATAACCTAACCTATGTTGCGCCTTAACCTAACCTATGTGGCGCCTTAACCTAACCTATGTTGCGCCTTAACCTAACCTATGTTGCGCCGTAACCTAACCTATGTTGCGCCTTAACCTAACCTATGTTGCGCCTTAACCTAACCTATGTTGCGCCTTAACCTAACCTATGTTGCGCCTTAACCTAACCTATGTTGCGCCTTAACCTAACCTATGTTGCGCCTTAACCTAACCTATGTTGCGCCTTAACCTAACCTATGTTGCGCCTTAACCTAACCTATGTTGCGCCTTAACCTAACCTATGTTGCGCCGTAACCTAACCTATGTTGCGCCTTAACCTAACCTATGTTGCGCCTTAACCTAACCTATGTTGCGCCGTAACCTAACCTATGTTGCGCCTTAACCTAACCTATGTTGCGCCTTAACCTAACCTATGTTGCGCCTTAACCTAACCTATGTTGCGCCTTAACCTAACCTATGTTGCGCCTTAACCTAACCTATGTTGCGCCTTAACCCAACACACGTTGGGCCTTAACCCAACACACGTTGGGCCTTAACCCAACACACGTTGGGCCTTAACCCAACACACGTTGGGCCTTAACCCAACACACGTTGGGCCTTAACCCAACACACGTTGGGCCTTAACCCAACACACGTTGGGCCTTAACCCAACACACGTTGGGCCTTAACCCAACACACGTTGGGCCTTAACCCAACACACGTTGGGCCTTAACCCAACACACGTTGGGCCTTAACCCAACACACGTTGGGCCTTAACCCAACACACGTTGGGCCTTAACCCAACACACGTTGGGCCTTAACCCAACACACGTTGGGCCTTAACCCAACACACGTTGGGCCTTAACCCAACACACGTTGGGCCTTAACCCAACACACGTTGGGCCTTAACCCAACACACGTTGGGCCTTAACCCAACACACGTTGGGCCTTAACCCAACACACGTTGGGCCTTAACCTGCTCTGTAATTGTCATACGACGCGTTAAATTAGTGTAGTGTTGCCTAACTGCAACCCCCGCAATATAGTTTGCTACTCGCACTGCCCGGTCCCCAGAGTATCGCTTCATGTTAAACACCTTGCAGCTATACACTGTAATGCGGATGGCGGCAGGACGTACATGCTCAATGCCCTTCGCAGTTGTTCATTGGCATTCGCATGGCGAAGCACAGCCTACGTTGTGGTACGGCTTGTGGCAACTGTCCGCTGATGTTGTACGTCCAAATCACACACTGTACCGCACATTGGTCCTCATGTACTGAATGATACATCGTGGTACATGTGTGACCGTACCACGACTGCGCCAACAACGGCGAACCATACGGTCCAAATATTGTGCACTCAGCTACGTGTCGTCTCCCTATAAGAGCTGGATTGCAGTATGGTATGCCGTGGATGGCGATCAGCATGAGCCGTCTGTTGATGTAGTGGCGCGTGTTGTCAGACGTAGTCGTCTCTTCTCACACACCGTGATAGCATGGTGCACTGCGTTCCACATCTGCGACATGCGACAGAGGCCGGTTGACAGTCGTTCGCGCAATGGACATCGCATACGTACGGGGGCCACCTTCCACGTGTTCGCGAAGCGTGCACATGTTGTTGCGTGTATGTGGGCAGACATAGTGTGTCGTGACACCTGACACAGGCATGCAACAATCGTTGAATTTGCAAATGGCGATGGACGTCTACGTTTGCTGGTGACGTTACGCAAATGAAGAACTGGTAAACCGTTGTGGTGCGGTTGTTCTCGCTAGAGGTGAATCAGTGATGGCGACGATCGGTTGAGCTACCAACCGGTTGTTTCAGCGATACCCACCATGCCCACGAACGTGAATGGCATGTGGGTGTGAAGCGATACGCGGCGGTGGCTGGGTGGGACCGTCCCCGGCCGGTGAGGGGGGGCCTTCCGGCGTGCTGGCCGCGCGGTGCGTGGGCGCACGCGCTACAGCCGGCTGGTGGGGGCGGCCAGTGGCAGGCGCGCCGGCCGACGGAGGCGGCAGGCGGCGCAGCTGCGCGCCGGCGCACCCTGCACGCGGCGCCGTGCGGCCAAAGTAGGTCCTCGCGGGCCCGGTGC
>NW_025725107.1:17500-20000 GCF_021461395.2 Schistocerca americana | reverse complement strand
GCAAATACTCCAGCGAGGCCCTGGAGGGCTGACGCGGAGAAGGGTTTCGTGTGAACAGCCGTTGCACACGAGTCAGTCGATCCTAAGCCCTAGGAGAAATCCGATGTTGATGGGGGCCGTCATAGCATGATGCACTTTGTGCTGGCCCCCGTTGGGCGAAAGGGAATCCGGTTCCTATTCCGGAACCCGGCAGCGGAACCGATACAAGTCGGGCCCCTCTTTTAGAGATGCTCGTCGGGGTAACCCAAAAGGACCCGGAGACGCCGTCGGGAGATCGGGGAAGAGTTTTCTTTTCTGCATGAGCGTTCGAGTTCCCTGGAATCCTCTAGCAGGGAGATAGGGTTTGGAACGCGAAGAGCACCGCAGTTGCGGCGGTGTCCCGATCTTCCCCTCGGACCTTGAAAATCCGGGAGAGGGCCACGTGGAGGTGTCGCGCCGGTTCGTACCCATATCCGCAGCAGGTCTCCAAGGTGAAGAGCCTCTAGTCGATAGAATAATGTAGGTAAGGGAAGTCGGCAAATTGGATCCGTAACTTCGGGATAAGGATTGGCTCTGAGGATCGGGGCGTGTCGGGCTTGGTCGGGAAGTGGGTCAGCGCTAACGTGCCGGGCCTGGGCGAGGTGAGTGCCGTAGGGGTGCCGGTAAGTGCGGGCGTTTAGCGCGGGCGTGGTCTGCTCTCGCCGTTGGTTGGCCTCGTGCTGGCCGGCGGTGCAGGATGCGCGCGCCTGCGCGGCGTTCGCGCCCCGGTGCTTCAACCTGCGTGCAGGATCCGAGCTCGGTCCCGTGCCTTGGCCTCCCACGGATCTTCCTTGCTGCGAGGCCGCGTCCGCCTTAGCGTGCTCCTCCGGGGGCGCGCGGGTGCGCGGATTCTCTTCGGCCGCCATTCAACGATCAACTCAGAACTGGCACGGACTGGGGGAATCCGACTGTCTAATTAAAACAAAGCATTGCGATGGCCCTAGCGGGTGTTGACGCAATGTGATTTCTGCCCAGTGCTCTGAATGTCAACGTGAAGAAATTCAAGCAAGCGCGGGTAAACGGCGGGAGTAACTATGACTCTCTTAAGGTAGCCAAATGCCTCGTCATCTAATTAGTGACGCGCATGAATGGATTAACGAGATTCCCGCTGTCCCTATCTACACCTTCCGGGCTGCGTCGATAGGTGTGGGTTGTCGTGTGTCAAGGTAGGACGTAAAACTCCCGTCCTGGCAGGACGTTAAATGCCCCCAACCCAAGCGAAAGCAAAGGGTGTTAGGGTTGCGTTCGCGCCGCGGCTCCGTGTCCGTGCGCCACAGCGTGCGGTGCGTGTGGGTGCAAGCCTGCGCGTGCCGTGCGTCCCGTGTGCGTCGGCGCGTCCGCGTGTGCGGCGCAGTTTACTCCCTCGCGTGATCCGATTCGAGGACACTGCCAGGCGGGGAGTTTGACTGGGGCGGTACATCTGTCAAAGAATAACGCAGGTGTCCTAAGGCCAGCTCAGCGAGGACAGAAACCTCGCGTAGAGCAAAAGGGCAAAAGCTGGCTTGATCCCGATGTTCAGTAGTCTGGGCCTTCACCCAGGACGCAAGACAGTATCACTTGTCAATTTACAGGAGACAAAAAAGAAACTTTCAGGAATCATTAACAAAGCATAGACAGAAAAGTTGGGAGGACTTTGTGCACTCGCATCTTGTTTTGGACCCCTGGGGGGTTCCATACAAGATTGTGAGGGAGAAGATCCACTCACCAATGCTCCTGTCAACAGTGAGGATAGCGGACACAGGAATAATGACGACAAACTGGCAACAGACTGCTGAGGAATTACTCAGAGTTCTCTTGCCAGATGACGATCGAGGAAACGACACTGAAAGGCAAGCCATGCTGAGACAGGCAGTTGAGGAGCCATACTATAATGAACTAAATGTCTACCCCTTCTCACAGGAGGAGGTAGTAAATGCAGTAAATTCCTTCGCCAGGCGGAAGGCTCCAGGACCAGATGCAATTCCTGCGGAGGTCCTGCAGCACTTGGTGCGTAAGCTGGCTCCATGTCTCACAGTTATCTTCAACCACTGTCTAGAAACTCAACGCTTCCCAACGAAATGGAAAACTGCGGAGGTCGTCATTATCAAGAAAGATCCGAATAAAGATCCCACAGTTCCTAAGTCCTACAGACCGATCTGTCTGTTGGACGTCCTGGGAAAGACTCTGGAGAAGCTGCTCGTGCATAGACTGTCGAGCCACAGAATACTGCGCGGCATGAGCGAGTTGCAGTACGGCTTTAGGAAGGGTAAATCGACATCAGATGCCATTAACAAAGTAGCCGACACGGCTCGCTCCTCCACCAGTCGGTATGTATTAGGAATCACGGTGGATATATCTGGTGCCTTCGATAGCCTGTGGTGGCCGGCGCTCTTCTCCCGTCTGCGGGAAATTGAGTGTCCGGTGTCACTATATGGCTGTCTGAGGGATTACTGTCAAGATAGAGTTGCTAGGATCTCCGCTCCAGGTGCTGTAGTGTCCAAAC
>NW_025725107.1:7500-12500 GCF_021461395.2 Schistocerca americana | reverse complement strand
TACAATAGTTTCGACTGGAACCGGATTAAACGTATACACGGCGCTGATTAGTAATAGATAGAGCCATCAGAATACAGATAATGTATAGACCTGTCCGTATACATGCTGAAAGACTCTGCTCACAATCACACGTCAGCCAGACACTCTTATCACGCACTACTCTCTGCCTGTAACAGGCACACAGACAATATGTAAGCACCAGCATGGAACAACACCCAGTGCATCCTCTCTGCCACATTAGACAATCCACACTATCATAACCAGACCGGGAGGTCCACTCGGAAAACAGAATATCCCACCCTTCCGACAACCACCATTGCTCAGCTAAGCCACCAACACCCACACATGTCCCAGACAGGGGTGCACCCAACATCACAATACTGCCTCCTGTCACACCACACAAACAATGGCAGGAATGAAAGACACAGGTCTGCCACAAGCATGGAATCAGAGCGCCGCCTGTTATGAGCCAAAGGTGCACCCTGACGTGGCAAATCAGATGATGCCGCAGTCATTTACTTACGATAATCACAATCAACAAACCGGGCCCCCCCCCCCCCCAAGTGCCTTAACCTAACCCGTATTGTACCTTAACCTAACCCGTATTGTACCTTAACCTAACCCGTATTGTACCTTAACCTAACCCGTATTGTACCTTAACCTAACCCGTATTGTACCTTAACCTAACCCATATTGTACCTTAACCTAACCCATATTGTACCTTAACCTAACCCATATTGTACCTTAACCTAACCCATATTGTACCTTAACCTAACCCATATTGTACCTTAACCTAACCCATATTGTACCTTAACCTAACCCATATTGTACCTTAACCTAACCCATATTGTACCTTAACCTAACCCATATTGTACCTTAACCTAACCCATATTGTACCTTAACCTAACCCATATTGTACCTTAACCTAACCCATGTTGCGCCTTAACCTAACCCATGTTGCGCCTTAACCTAACCCATGTTGCGCCTTAACCTAACCCATGTTGCGCCTTAACCTAACCCATGTTGCGCCTTAACCTAACCCATGTTGCGCCTTAACCTAACCCATGTTGCGCCTTAACCTAACCCATGTTGCGCCTTAACCTAACCCATGTTGCGCCTTAACCTAACCCATGTTGCGCCTTAACCTAACCCATGTTGCGCCTTAACCTAACCCATGTTGCGCCTTAACCTAACCTATGTTGCGCCTTAACCTAACCTATGTTGCGCCTTAACCTAACCTATGTTGCGCCTTAACCTAACCTATGTTGCGCCTTAACCTAACCTATGTTGCGCCTTAACCTAACCTATGTTGCGCCTTAACCTAACCTATGTTGCGCCTTAACCTAACCTATGTTGCGCCGTAACCTAACCTATGTTGCGCCGTAACCTAACCTATGTTGCGCCATAACCTAACCTATGTTGCGCCTTAACCTAACCTATGTTGCGCCTTAACCTAACCTATGTTGCGCCTTAACCTAACCTATGTTGCGCCGTAACCTAACCTATGTTGCGCCTTAACCTAACCTATGTTGCGCCTTAACCTAACCTATGTTGCGCCTTAACCTAACCTATGTTGCGCCTTAACCTAACCTATGTTGCGCCTTAACCTAACCTATGTTGCGCCTTAACCTAACCTATGTTGCGCCTTAACCTAACCTATGTTGCGCCTTAACCTAACCTATGTTGCGCCTTAACCTAACCTATGTTGCGCCGTAACCTAACCTATGTTGCGCCTTAACCTAACCTATGTTGCGCCTTAACCTAACCTATGTTGCGCCGTAACCTAACCTATGTTGCGCCTTAACCTAACCTATGTTGCGCCTTAACCTAACCTATGTTGCGCCTTAACCTAACCTATGTTGCGCCTTAACCTAACCTATGTTGCGCCTTAACCTAACCTATGTTGCGCCTTAACCCAACACACGTTGGGCCTTAACCCAACACACGTTGGGCCTTAACCCAACACACGTTGGGCCTTAACCCAACACACGTTGGGCCTTAACCCAACACACGTTGGGCCTTAACCCAACACACGTTGGGCCTTAACCCAACACACGTTGGGCCTTAACCCAACACACGTTGGGCCTTAACCCAACACACGTTGGGCCTTAACCCAACACACGTTGGGCCTTAACCCAACACACGTTGGGCCTTAACCCAACACACGTTGGGCCTTAACCCAACACACGTTGGGCCTTAACCCAACACACGTTGGGCCTTAACCCAACACACGTTGGGCCTTAACCCAACACACGTTGGGCCTTAACCCAACACACGTTGGGCCTTAACCCAACACACGTTGGGCCTTAACCCAACACACGTTGGGCCTTAACCCAACACACGTTGGGCCTTAACCCAACACACGTTGGGCCTTAACCCAACACACGTTGGGCCTTAACCCAACACACGTTGGGCCTTAACCTGCTCTGTAATTGTCATACGACGCGTTAAATTAGTGTAGTGTTGCCTAACTGCAACCCCCGCAATATAGTTTGCTACTCGCACTGCCCGGTCCCCAGAGTATCGCTTCATGTTAAACACCTTGCAGCTATACACTGTAATGCGGATGGCGGCAGGACGTACATGCTCAATGCCCTTCGCAGTTGTTCATTGGCATTCGCATGGCGAAGCACAGCCTACGTTGTGGTACGGCTTGTGGCAACTGTCCGCTGATGTTGTACGTCCAAATCACACACTGTACCGCACATTGGTCCTCATGTACTGAATGATACATCGTGGTACATGTGTGACCGTACCACGACTGCGCCAACAACGGCGAACCATACGGTCCAAATATTGTGCACTCAGCTACGTGTCGTCTCCCTATAAGAGCTGGATTGCAGTATGGTATGCCGTGGATGGCGATCAGCATGAGCCGTCTGTTGATGTAGTGGCGCGTGTTGTCAGACGTAGTCGTCTCTTCTCACACACCGTGATAGCATGGTGCACTGCGTTCCACATCTGCGACATGCGACAGAGGCCGGTTGACAGTCGTTCGCGCAATGGACATCGCATACGTACGGGGGCCACCTTCCACGTGTTCGCGAAGCGTGCACATGTTGTTGCGTGTATGTGGGCAGACATAGTGTGTCGTGACACCTGACACAGGCATGCAACAATCGTTGAATTTGCAAATGGCGATGGACGTCTACGTTTGCTGGTGACGTTACGCAAATGAAGAACTGGTAAACCGTTGTGGTGCGGTTGTTCTCGCTAGAGGTGAATCAGTGATGGCGACGATCGGTTGAGCTACCAACCGGTTGTTTCAGCGATACCCACCATGCCCACGAACGTGAATGGCATGTGGGTGTGAAGCGATACGCGGCGGTGGCTGGGTGGGACCGTCCCCGGCCGGTGAGGGGGGGCCTTCCGGCGTGCTGGCCGCGCGGTGCGTGGGCGCACGCGCTACAGCCGGCTGGTGGGGGCGGCCAGTGGCAGGCGCGCCGGCCGACGGAGGCGGCAGGCGGCGCAGCTGCGCGCCGGCGCACCCTGCACGCGGCGCCGTGCGGCCAAAGTAGGTCCTCGCGGGCCCGGTGCGAAGCGCGGTGGACATCTGCAGTGTGCTGGTCCGATTGAGGACTGTGTGCGCTGAGGATGCGCCGCCGCCCGGCGCTCGGCGCCGCGACGCCGTCTGCTGCTCGGTCGCCTCTGCGGTTCTCGCAGGTGGATTGTATCGCAGCTGTGCGGACGTGTTGGCGCGTGCGCTGTGCTGGGAGAGTTCGCTTCGGCACCCAAGTGGGGCTTTTGTCCTTCTGTGGCGCTGGCGTTGGAGCTGCCGGCCACCGTAGGTGGCGCGTGTTGTCTCCCGCCGGCAATGCCACGACAGCACGCTCCCGGGCCTCTGTCGGCAGCGGCAAGCTCAGTTGGGAGCACGGGTGGTCGCACCTAAAGCGTCTACTCGCCAAACTCCGGGCGATTGCGCCTCTCTCGAACCCGACCAAGTACTTAGGACGGCGCTGCGCGCCGCCGGGACCTGAGAGGGTTTCGAGGTGTATTGTGCAGGGGAGCTCAGCCTCCTCCTGTTTGCAGAATAATTGAGCGGACGCTTGCGTGTTCGCGCGGGCCCCCGGGACACACTCCCGGGCGGCCGGCTGCTCAGCTCTAGTTGACGCAGCTCCCTGGTTGATCCTGCCAGTAGTCATATGCTTGTCTCAAAGATTAAGCCATGCATGTCTCAGTACAAGCCGCATTAAGGTGAAACCGCGAATGGCTCATTAAATCAGTTATGGTTCCTTAGATCGTACCCACGTTACTTGGATAACTGTGGTAATTCTAGAGCTAATACATGCAAACAGAGTCCCGACCAGAGATGGAAGGGACGCTTTTATTAGATCAAAACCAATCGGTCGGCTCGTCCGGTCCGTTTGCCTTGGTGACTCTGAATAACTTTGGGCTGATCGCACGGTCCTCGTACCGGCGACGCATCTTTCAAATGTCTGCCTTATCAACTGTCGATGGTAGGTTCTGCGCCTACCATGGTTGTAACGGGTAACGGGGAATCAGGGTTCGATTCCGGAGAGGGAGCCTGAGAAACGGCTACCACATCCAAGGAAGGCAGCAGGCGCGCAAATTACCCACTCCCGGCACGGGGAGGTAGTGACGAAAAATAACGATACGGGACTCATCCGAGGCCCCGTAATCGGAATGAGTACACTTTAAATCCTTTAACGAGTATCTATTGGAGGGCAAGTCTGGTGCCAGCAGCCGCGGTAATTCCAGCTCCAATAGCGTATATTAAAGTTGTTGCGGTTAAAAAGCTCGTAGTTGGATTTGTGTCCCACGCTGTTGGTTCACCGCCCGTCGGTGTTTAACTGGCATGTATCGTGGGACGTCCTGCCGGTGGGGCGAGCTGAAGGCGTGCGACGCGCCTCGTGCGTGCTCGTGCGTCCCGAGGCGGACCCCGTTGCAATCCTACCAGGGTGCTCTTGAGTGAGTGTCTCGGTGGGCCGGCACGTTTACTTTGAACAAATTAGAGTGCTTAAAGCAGGCAAGCCCGCCTG
>NW_025725106.1:0-43510 GCF_021461395.2 Schistocerca americana | reverse complement strand
GCGAATCACGCATTTTCGTGAAATGAATAAAAAAAATAGAAATCTGTTTTTGTGTGCGTGGAGAGAAGGCTGCGGTCTTTTAGCATGAAAGGAGGTAACACGAAATATGAAATAACTGTGAGCGAACAAGACTGCCACGTCACAGAGACAGGCGGCTGCGATTTCAAATCCGTCAGCACACAGCGCCAGAGAGTATCGCATAACGCAGTCTGGCGGTGTGGAATAAACTTTGCATTGCCTTCGTACGACCGTAGCGATGGCCAGCGCTTTCAAATAAATTTGTTTTACAGATATGGGATAAGTTGATTTTTTTGTACTGCCTTTGTAGAGAATGGAAATAAATAGATCCCTTTTTTCGTCACAGCTTTCAACACTAGACAGAACGTTTTTTCTCGTCCGAGGGTAAACTCTGAATTGAATATCGGGTTCGAGGCTACTCGCTAAGAACTGTTACTTCCATCAGTTTAAAATAATAGTCTACGTTGCATTAATTTTTATTTAGCACTTCGGAATGCAGATAACCATTCATGGCATGGAGTCATTACAACCAACGCTGGAAGAAAGGTTATGTGACTGGAAAAGGAGCTAAATTCACAATCGGCAGGAGACTGCAAAGAAAGCGGTCGTGAAACACGGACTGGGAGCGACTGTCATTTGGCAAGCCTTGAAACGGAATGTCTAAAATACATAAACTGGGTATAAAGGCCGTGCACGTTCTGTAATAATCTGTGGGACGGCGAAACAGCTCACTCTGGACAGATTACAATGGCGTAACTGATCAGAGACTACTGGGCGCGCACGTTGCAATCGGCAGTATATGCGGGGATGAGCTATGGGCGGAGTTTCGGACATGCGTTCGCCGCTTCAAGTAGGGAGAGATTCCGACGCGTATCTTAAACAGAGATAAGGATTGACGTCTGTCTTTTTCGTAGAAAATTAAGTTCTGCGTGTAAATTACAAAGACATGTTATGTACCTAATACTTCTAGAGATGTACCTGGTAAAAAGGTCCAAGTTTCGAAGGCACGCGTGATTTGCTTGACGCTAACTGAGCGTAGAAAGAGGAAATGGGGTAACTAGCAAATAAGCTATTGATAAAAATTGAATGAAAAATTGTTAATAGTAATGCCCCTCGTAGGGGAGTATTATACAGCACGTTTCATTTGTTTATACTGATCACAAAAAAAACTTACTAACGTTTCAGGTATGAGCAAATAGTGAATTGATCAAATGTAGCGAAACACGTTGTGGGTGGTCAACCGAGACAGGGGTGCCGTGTGACGTCACACCTCAGTGTGGGCTGCTGTGCGGTTGCTACGGCTGTAGACGCGCCTCAGCCGCTGTGGTCACGGCCAAGGCTTCATGAACCACTCGGCTGCAACGGTAGCTCTGTGTTGCCACTATTCTACAGCCAAATCTCGGCACTGACTGGTTGTTTGTTGTTGTTGCCACCAAAATTGCAGCAATTATTCACACTGTGCAGTATGTAATTCGGTTGGCCCCTCTTACTAAATATTGAGTTCATAAAGTTACAGATGGATTCCATACAGAAGTAATCACATAATCATTCCTATGCCGCAACAGAAAATGCTCTGACTGTAGAAATTGTATCCTGGATGATTGCATGCTAAACGCAAAACTGCTATTTTGCTCGTTCTTTACCTAAGAAAGATACGATAGTAGTAATACAAACAGACAACTTCGACATGAGTTATGGCCTCAGTTCAGCTCATAAGAAGTAGTCAGAATCAGTTGTCTGTAAAATGAGAAGTGGCAAGGACGAAAACTTTAATCAGTTTGTCCATCGAGGGTATATTGCAGATTCCTGTGATAGCTCTCAGTACCACTGCGTAGTTTATTGTCTAAAATTGTCATAGCATTAAACCACCAGGAACGGTTGAGTTTGACTACTAGTTGCTGCTTTCGTTACTTCTTTCCATTTTCATTTATATCGTAGAATCCCTTATACTTGGAGGCTATTTGAATTTAACTGCCATCATTCCGTGGCGGCAACAGCAACAATCGACCGCTGATGCAGCGATAGAGCTCTGTGGGTCGCACAGTACGGGAAACGGTCGGAGAAACGAGACGAGACATATTCATTGCTGCTTTCTGCAATTGCGATTAATATCGAAAGTAGCACACGTTTAATACAATATCTGTACAAGAATGTGATGCATGTATCGTAATCAAAGTCTTAACTGTATTGTTCGCCGAAACTTTCAAAAATGACCATTCTACGTGAATCTATTGTGAAACGAATCAAAATTATATACACCTCTTAACCGAGCCAGTCAATTTACTTCCTCGCATCGTCAGTCAGGATGACCGTGTGTAAATAGCGTCTTTGCATTAAGCATTTAGAAGATGTTCACTACAACAACAACTTGCAATGTCATTTTACTTACGAAATTTATACTATCTCAGCAAAGAAGAAGTGAATGATGTCGATGCGTGTAGGTTACCTAGCCCCATAAACTGAGTAGCTGTGACGTAAAGTCTTTATGTTATCTCGTTATATGCATACGACAGAGTAACGAATCTGCCCCTTGGATGGGACAGTGTACTGATACGAATTGTTAAGCTCTGTCTGTGGAAACAAATAATCGCTTTTAGTTTCTCCTGACCAGAGACTACTTTCATTCTACTTACTAACAATGACAACAATATCGGAAGGTGGTAAATGTTTCCCATTTTCCTTAATGTAGGTGAGCGACAAGAATAAAATACTTGCTGTAAGTTACACGATGGCGATATCGAGACATCAGTATGAACCATGCAACAGAATTCTTTGCGGAGGTTTCAAACACATGGTGGCATTACACTAGGCCCTGAATGACAGCTATCGAACTGATTCGGTCAATTTAAGAGTTTCACATGTGTGTCTGTGCACGATTTTCGCTGCATGCTTACTAAGATTGCAGGGGGGGACGGGAATGGTTACCTCATCCAAACGAAGCGACAGAGGTAGATACGTATGTGACACTTATCCATAGCTTTCATACTGACTGCATGCGATGAAAGAGTTGAATTTATGAAATGTGATACATTATGAATCCATAAACAGCACAGGGAGCTCCCTAAAAGCAAGTACCTTGAAAGACTTTATGTATGAGCCAAACATTGATATTATTCTAGTTACAGAAGTAAAGGATACTGCACTACACGATGTATTGGGATATAGCGCTGTAATTAACGCTGGAACTGGAGATGAATTAGAGACCGTGATACTCGCGAAAGAGGGCATAATAGTGGATCACGTTGAAAACTCACATGTAATACAGTTGTAGCTTGTACTGTTTACAACACCTGGCTATTTAATATATTTGTTCCACCTGGTAGCAGTAAACGACGTAAACGAGCAGAGTTTCTTTAATTACGAAATTGTCCCTCTCTTCAGATTTCATTAAGGTAATATCATTTTGGCAGAAGATATGAAAGGCGTTCTACGTCCAAGAGGTCAATCTCCTAATAGGAACTCTTCTATTGAATTATAAAACGTAAGACAAGAGTACCATTAAATTAACACGTAGAGCATAAAACACCGACATGGCTGGGTTTACATTAATTATTAACTGCTTGGAAGGTCGCTCGTACAGGCTACACCTGTGGAACAGAGACCAACGTGCTGCACACAGAAGTGTGGCGCAGCAGCTGCACTGAGCACGCTGCACTCGCGTGCCCAGCTGATGTGGGGCGACAGGGCGCCCACCACACCAGAAGTCATGACAGAACCTCAACCCTGCACACCTACTGCCAGATGCCGAATGCTGCGACCGTTCCCGCAAAAATATGCGGGAATGGGAAGGTAACTTCACATCCTATATTTCTTTCCTCAGTTTGTGGACAATATGCACGAAAGTAAACTGTCTCCAGAAGGTGTGCTGCCTTTGGGATATGTGCTGTCCTTTGGAGGAGAGCTGTATTTAGGAAATGTGCTGTCTTTGCAAGGTGTCCTGCATTTGCAATGAGTGCAGCCTCCACAAGGTGTGCTGCCTTTGCAAGGCAGTTGTTCTTTGCAAGGTGTTCTCCTTTGCAAGATTTTGTGCCATTGCATTCTGTCCTGTCTTCGCAAGGTGTGCTACTTTCGTGAGGTGTGCTGCCTTTGCAAGCTGTTCTGCCTTGACACAGTGTGTAACCTTCGCAAGGTTTTCAGCCTCTACTATCAGAAGATGTACTACCTTCACAAGATGTGCTGGCTTCTCAAGGAGTGCTGCTTCACAAGAAATGCTGCATTAGCTAGGTGTGTTGCCTTCACAATATGTGCTGCCTTTGCAAGGTTACCTTGCGGAAGCTGCATATCCGGTGAAGGCAGTCAACCTTTCGAAAGTAGCAAACCTTGCGAAGGTAGCACAGCATGCAAAGGAAGAAGACCATGTGAAGAAATAAGACACTGCAAAGGCAGTACATATTGTGAAGGAGGGCCAACTTGTGAAGGCAGCACACCTTGTGAAGCCAGTACACTGTATAAATGCAGCATACCGTATGAAGGCAGCACACATTGTGAATAAGCCGACCGTGGTGGCCGACAGGTTCTAGGCGCTTCAGTCAGGACCTGCGCAACTGCTATGGTCGCTGGTTCGAATCCTGCCTCGGGCATGGATGTGTGTGATGTCCTTAGGTTGGTTAGGTTTCAGTAGTTCGTAGTTCTAGGTGACTGATGACCTCAGATGTTAAGTCCCATAGTGCTCAGAGCCATTTGAACCACATTGCGAAGACAGAATCACTTGTGAAGGCTGCAAACATTGCAAAGGCAGCACACATTGTCAACATAGCACACTTTGCTAAGGCAGCATACCTTGTGAAAGCTGCACAGATTGCGAATGCTGCACACCTTGAAATCACTGCAAGCATTGCAAATACTACAAATTTTATGAAGGATGCACACCTTGTAAAGGCTGCATACCCTGCAAAAGCAGCACATGCTGCAAAGGCGGCACACAATGAAAATGCAACACATGTTCAAATGCAGCACAGACTGCAAAGAGGCACATGCAGCAAAGGAAGCACATGCTGCAAAGGCAGCACATGCTGCAAAGGCAGCACACATTGAGAAGCCTGAAACACACTGGAAAGGCAGCACAAACAGGAAAAGCAGCATATACTGGAAAGGAAGAACACACTGGAAAGGCGCAGACATTGGTAAGGCATCACAAACTGGATAGGCAACACTCACTGGAAACGCAGAACACACTGCGGAGCCACATCACTTGAAAACCACACACAATGTGAGGCAGCACACGCTGCGACTGCAGCCTTACCAGTGTGTGATGCCTTTCCAGTATGTGGTGCCTTTCTAGTGTGTGGTGCCTTTCCAGTGTGGTTCAAAATGGCTCTGAGCACTATGGGACTTAACATCTATGGTCATCAGTCCCCTAGAACTTAGAACTACTTAAACCTAACTAACCTAAGGACAGCACACAACACCCAGTCATCACGAGGCAGAGAAAATCCCTGACCCCGCCAGGAATCGAACCCGAGCGTGGGAAATGAGAACGCTACCGCACGACCACGAGCTGCGGACTCCAGCGTGGTGCTTTCCACTATGTGTGCTTCTCCAGTGTTGCTGCATATTAAATGTGTGCTTCCTTTCCGATGTGTGCTGCCTTCCCAATATGTGCTGCCTTCCCAATGTGTGCTGTCTTTAAAATATGAGGTGACTTTCCAATGTGTGTTGCCTTTCTAATATGTGCTACCTTTGCAACATGTGCTGTCATGGCAGTATGTTCTGCCATTGCAGCGTGCTGATGCCACAGCAGTGTGTGCTGCTATTGCAGCGTGTTCTGCCGTTGCAGCATGTGCTCCTTTCCAATTTGTGCTGCCTACCATTGTGTTTGGATTTCTAGTGTGCACTGCTTTTCTAGTGAGTGCTGCCTATCCAGTTTGTGATGCATTTCCATTGAGTGCTGCCTTTCCAGTGTGTGCTGCATCTCCAGTGAGTGCTGCCTGTCCAGTTTGTGATGCATTCCAGTGTCTGCTGCCTTTATAGTGTGTGTTGCATATCCAAAGTGTGCTGCCTTTATAGTGTATGCTGCATATCCAGGTTGTGATGCATATCCAGGGTGTGCTGCCTTTCAAGGGTGTGTTGCCCTTCCAGGGTGTGCTGCCTTTCCAGGTTGTGCTGCCTTTCTGGGGTATGCTGGCTTTCCAGAGTATGCTGCCTTTCCATGGTGAGCTGCCTTCCCAGTGTGTGTGATTTGCTGTGTGTGTGGCCTTTCAAGTGTGTATGGCTTTCCGATGTATGTGCAAGCATGTGCTCCCTTTGCAGTGTGTATTACCTTTCCAGCATGTGCTACCTTTCCTGCATATCCTGCCAATGTAGCGCATGCTGACATTACAGCATGTGCTGCCATAGGACCACATGCTGCCATAGCAGCGAGGGTGGCTATAGAGGCATGTGCTGTTATAGAGGGAGGTGCATGCTGCCTTTGCAGCATTTGCTGAATTCCCAATGTATGCTGCCTTTTCAGCGAGTGCTGGCTATGCAGTGTGTACTGCCATTGCACCAGGTGCTGCCTTATCATCATGTGCTTCACAGCATGTGCAGTGTTTGCAGGGCCTGCTGCCTTTGCAGTGTGTGCTGCCTTTGCAGTGCATGTTTTCTTTGCAGTGCCTACTACCTTTGCAGCGTGTGCTGCATTTAAAGTGCAGACTGCCTTTGCCATGCATGGTGCCTTTCCTTTGTCTTCTGCTTTTCTAGTGTTTCCGGCCTTTCAGTGTGTGCTGCCTATCCACATTGTGACACTTTACAGTGTGTTGTTATTTCATTGTATGCTTGCTTCCCAGTGCATGCTGGGTTTCAGTGTGCAGTACCTTGCCATTGTGTGACGCCTTTCCAATATGTGCTGACTTTTCAGTTTGTGCTGCCTTTCTCAGCATGGGCTGCCTTTGCAGTGTGTGCTGCCTAGTATTGTGAGCCGCCTTTGTAGCATGTGCTGCCTTTGTAGTGTGTGCTGCCATTGCAGCATGTGCTGCTGTTGCAGCGTCTGCACCCTTTGCATGGTGTGCAGCCTTTGTAGCATATGCAGCCATTGCAGCATGTGCTGCCTTTGCAGCTTGTGCTGCCATTCCATTCTGTGCTTGTTTTATAGTGCATATTGCCTTTACAGTGTGTGCCGCCTTTCCAAGACAGCAAAGACAGTACGATTTCCAAAGGCAGTACACCGTGTGAAGATAGAACACCTTGTGTAGACAGCACGACTTGCAAAGATGGCACACCCTGCGAAGACTGCATGTCTTGCCAAGACAGAATGTCATGGCAACACAGCACAACTTGCATAGGCAACACACCTTGTAAAGGCAGCATGACTTACAAAATCAGCTCACCTTGACGGGACAGCTCAACTTGAGGGGACAGCTCAACTTGAGAGTACAGCTCAACTTGAGAGGACAGCACAACTTGCGAGGACAGCACAACTTGCGATGACAGCACAACATGCGAGGACAGCACGGCTTGCGAGGACAGCACGGCTTCTGAGGACAGCACGGCTTCTGATGACAGCACGGCTTGCGAGGACAGCACGTCTTGCGAGGACAGCTCGGCTTGCGAGGACAGCACGGGTTGCGAGGACAGCATGGCTTGCGAGGACAGCACAGCTTGCGAGGACAGCACAGCTTGCGAGGACAGCACAGCTTGTGAGGACAGCACAGCTTGCGAGGACGGCACAGCTTGCGAGGACAGCACAGCTTGCGAGGACAGCACAGCTTGTGAGGACAGCACAGCTTGCGAGGACGGCACAGCTTGTGAGGACATCACAGCTTGCGAGGACAGTTCAACTTGAGAGGACAGCTCAACTTGAGAGGACAGCTCAACTTTAGAGGACAGCTCAGCTTGAGAGGACAACTCAACTTGAGGGACAGCTCAACTTGAGAGGACAGTTCAACTTGAGAAGACAGCTCAAATTGAGAGCACAGCACTACTTGAGAGGAAAGCACTACTTGAGAGGAAAGCACAACTTGCGAGGAAAGCACAACTTGCGAGGACAGCAAAGCTTGCGAGGACAGCTCAGCTTGCGAGGACAGCATGGCTTGCGAGAACAGCACGGCTTGCAAGGACAGCACGGCTTGCAAGGACAGCATGGCCTGCGAGGACAGCACGGCTTGCGAGGACAGCACGGCTTGCAAGGACAGCACGGTTTGCTAGGACAGCACAGCTTGTGAGGATAGCACAGCTTGCGAGGACAGCACAGCTTGCAAGGACAGCTCAACTTGAGAGGACAGCTCAACTTGAGAGGATAGCTCAACTTGAGAGGACGGCTCAACTTGAGAGGACAGATCAACTTAAGAGGACAGGTCAACTTGAGAGGACAGCTCAACTTGAGAGGACAGCTCAACATGAGAGGACAGCTCAACTTGAGAGGATAGCTCAACTTGAGAGGACAGCACAACTTGAGAGGACAGCTCAACGTGAGAGGACAGCTCAACTTGAGAGGACAGCTCAACTTGAGAAGACAGCTCAACTTGAGAGGACAGCTCAACTTGAGTGGACAGCTCAACTTGAGAGGACAGCTCAACTTGAGAAGACAGCTCAACTTGAGAGGACAGCACTACTTGAGAGGAAAGCACTACTTGAGAGGAAAGCACAACTTGCGAGGACAGCACAGCTTGTGAGGACAACACGGCTTGCGAGGGCAGCACGGCTTGCTATGACAGCATAGCTTGCGAGGACAGCACAGGTTGCGAGGACAGCACAGCTTTCAAGGGCAGCACAGCTTGCGAGGACAGCACAGCTTGCGAGGACAGCACAGCTTACGAGGACAGCACAGGTTGCGAGGACAGCACAGCTTGCGAGGACAGCACAGCTTGCAAGGACAGCACAGGTTGCGAGGACAGCACAGCTTGCGAGGACAGCACAGCTTGTGAGGATGGCACGGCTTGAAAGGACAGGACAGCTTGCGAGGACAGTTCAGCTTGCGAGGACAGCACAGCTTGTGAGGACAGGAAAGCTTGCGAGGACGGCACAGCTTGCGAGGACATCACAGCTTGCGAGGACAATTCAACTTGAGAGGACAGCTCAACTTGAGACGACAGCTCAACTTGAGAGGACAGCTCAGCTTGAGAGGACAGCTCAACTTGAGGGGACAGCTCAAATTGAGAGGACAGCTTAACTTGAGAAGACAGCTCAACTTGAGAGGACAGCACTACTTGAGAGCAAAGCACTACTTGAGAGGAAAGCACAACTTGCGAGGACAGCACAGCTTGTGAGGACAGCACGGTTTGCGAGGACAGCACGGCTTGCGAGGACAGCACGGCCGGCGAGGACAGCATGGCTTGCGAAGACAGCACGGCTTGCGAGGAAAGCAGGGCTTGCGAGGACAGCACAGCTTGCGAGGACAGCACAGCTTGTGAGGACAGCACAGCTTGCGAGGACAGCTCAACTTGAGAGGACAGCTCAACTTGAGAGGACAGCTCAACTTGAGAGGACAGCTCAATTAGAGAGGACAGCTCAGCTTGAGAGGACAGCTCAACTTGAGCGGACAGCTCAACTTGAGAGGACAGCTCAACTTGAGAAGACAGCTCAACTTGAGAGGACAGCACTACTTGAGAGGAAAGCACTACTTGAGAGGAAAGCACAACTTGCGAGGACAGCACAGCTTGTGAGGACAACACGGCTTGCGAGGGCAGCACGGCTTGCTATGACAGCATAGCTTGCGAGGACAGCACAGGTTGCGAGGACAGCACAACATTCAAGGACAGCACAGCTTGCGAGGACTGCACAGCTTGCGAGGACAGCATAGCTTACGAGGACAGCACAGCTTGCGAGGACAGCACAGGTTGCAAGGACAGCACAGCTTGCGAGGACAGCACAGCTTGCAAGGACAGCACAGGTTGCGAGGACAGCACAGCTTGCGAGGACAGCACAGCTTGCGAGGACGGCACAGCTTGCGAGGACAGCACAGCTTGCGAGGACATCACAGCTTGCGAGGACAGTTCAACTTCAGAGGACAGTTCAACGTGAGAGGACAGCTCAAATTGAGAGGACAGCACTACTTGAGAGGAAAGCACTACTTGAGAGGAAAGCACAAATTGGGAGGACAGCAAAGCTTGCGAGGACAGCACAGCTTGTGAGGACAGCAAGGCTTGCGAGGACAGCACGGCTAGCGATGATAGCACGGCTTGCGAGGACAGCATGGCCTGCGAGGACAGCACGGCTTGCGAGGACAGCACGGCTTGCGAGGACAGCACGGCTTGCAAGGACAGCACGGTTTGCGAGGACAGCACAGCTTGTGAGGACAGCACAGCTTGCGAGGACAGCACAGCTTGCAAGGACAGCTCAACTTGAGAGGACAGATCAACTTGAGAGGACAGCTCAACTTTAGAGGACAGCTCAGCTTGAGAGGACAACTCAACTTGAGGGGACAGCTCAACTTGAGAGGACAGTTCAACTTGAGAAGACAGCTCAACTTGAGTGGACAGCACTACTTGAGAGGAAAGCACTACTTGAGAGGAAAGCACAAATTGGGAGGACAGCAAAGCTTGCGAGGACAGCACAGCTTGTGAGGACAGCAAGGCTTGCGAGGACAGCACGGCTAGCGGGGATAGCACGGCTTGCGAGGACAGCATGGCCTGCGAGGACAGCACGGCTTGCGAGGACAGCACGGCTTGCCAGGACAGCACGGCTTGCAAGGACAGCACAGCTCGCGAGGACAGCACAGCTTGCGAGGACAGCACAGCTTGCGAGGACAGCACAGCTTGTGAGGACAGCACAGCTTGCGAGGACGGCACAGCTTGTGAGGACATCACAGCTTGCGAGGACAGTTCAACTTGAGAGGACAGCTCAACTTGAGAGGACAGCTCAACTTTAGAGGACAGCTCAGCTTGAGAGGACAACTCAACTTGAGGGGACAGCTCAACTTGAGAGGACAGTTCAACTTGAGAAGACAGCTCAAATTGAGTGGACAGCACTACTTGAGAGGAAAGCACTACTTGAGAGGAAAGCACAACTTGCGAGGACAGCAAACCTTGCGAGGACAGCACAGCTTGCGAGGACAGCATGGGTTTCGAGAACAGTGCGGCTTGCAATGACAGCACGGCTTGCGAGGACAGCACGGCCTGCGAGGACAGCACGGCTTGCGAGGACAGCACGGCTTTCAAGGACAGCACGGTTTGCGAGGACAGCTCAGCTTGTGAGGACAGCACAGCTTGCAAGGACAGCACAGCTTGCAAGGACAGCTCAACGAGAGGACAGCTCAACTTCAGAGGACAGCTCAACTTGAGAATACAGCTCAAATTAAGAGGTCAGTTCAACTTAAGAGGACAGCTCAACTTGAAACGACAGCTCATCTTGAGAGGACAGCTCAACTTGAGAGGACAGCTCAACTTGAGAGGACAGCTCAACTTGAGAGGACAGCTCAACTTAAGAGGACAGGTTAACTTGAGAGGACAGCTCAACTTGAGAGGACAGCTCAACTTGAGAGGACAGCTCAACTTGAGAGGATAGCTCAACTTGAGAGGACAGCACAACTTGAGAGGACAGCTCAACTTGAGAGGACAGCTCAACTTGGGAGGACAGCTCAACTTGAGAGGACAGCTCATCTTGAGAAGACAGCTCAACTTGAGAGGACAGCACTACTTGAGAGGTAAGCACAACTTGCGAGGACAGCAAAGCTTGCGAGGACAGAACAGCTTGCGAGGACAGCACGGCTTGCGAGGACAGCACGGCTTGCGAGGACAGCATAGCTTGTGAGGACAGCACAGGTTTCGAGGACAGCACAGCTTTCGAGGACAGCACAGCTTGCGAGGACTGCACAGCTTGCGAGGACAGCACAGCTTGCGAGGACAGCACAGCTTGCGAGGACAGCACAGGTTGCGAGGACAGCACAGCTTGCGAGGACGGCACAGCTTGCGAGGACGGCACAGCTTGCGAGGACTGCACAGCTTGCGAGGACATCACAGCTTGCGAGGACAGTTCAACTTGAGAAGACAGTTCATCTTCAGAGGACAGCTCAACTTGAGAGGCAGCTCAGCTTGAGAGGACAGCTCAACTTGAGAAGACAGCTCAACTTGAGAGGAAAGCACTACTTGAGAGGAAAGCACAACTTGCGAGGATAGCAAAGCTTGCGTAGACAGCACAGCTTGCGAGGACAGCATGGCTTGCGAGGACAGCTCGGCTTGCGAGGACAGCATGGCTTGCGAGGACAGCACGGACTGCGAGGACAGCACGGCTTGCGAGGACAGCATGGCTTGCGAGGAAAGCACGGCTTGCGAGGAAAGCACGGCTTACGTGGACAGCACAGCTTGCGAGGACAGTTCAACTTGAGAAGACAGTTCATCTTCAGAGGACAGCTCAACTTGAGAGGCAGCTCAGCTTGAGAGGACAGCTCAACTTGAGAAGACAGCTCAACTTGAGAGGAAAGCACTACTTGAGAGGAAAGCACAACTTGCGAGGATAGCAAAGCTTGCGTAGACAGCACAGCTTGCGAGGACAGCAGAGCTTGCGAGGACAGCTCAACTTGAGAGGACAGCTCAACTTGAGAGGACAGCTCAACTTGAGAGGACATCTCAACTGAAGAGAACAGCTCAACTTGAGAGTACAGCTCCACGTGAGACGACAGCTCAACTAGAGAGGACAGCTCAACTAGAGAGGACAGCTCAACTTGAGAGGACAGCTCAACTTGAGAGAACAGCTCAACTTGAGAGAACAGCTCAACTTGAGAGGACAGCTCAACTTGAGAGGACAGCTCAAATTGAGAGGACAGCTCCACGTGAGACGACAGCTCAACTTGAGAGGACACCTCAACTTGAGAGGACAGCACAACTTGAGAGGACAGCACAACTTGCGAGGACAGCACAACTTGGGCGGACAGCAAAGCTTGCGTGAACAGCAGAGCTTGCGCCGACAGCAAAGCTTGCGAGGACAGCACGGCTTGTGAGCACAGCACGGATTGCGACGACAGCACGGCTTGCGAGGATGGCACGGCTTGCGAGGACAGCACGGCTTTTGAGGACAGCACGGCATCCGAGGACAGCACAGTTTGCGAGGACAGCACAGCTTTCAAGGACAGCACAGCTTGCGAGGACAGCACAGCTTGCGAGGACAGCACGGCTTGCGAAGACAGCTCAACTTGAAAGGACAGCTCTACTTGAGAGGACAGCTCAACTTGAGAAGGACAGCTCAACTTGAGAGGACAGCTCATGTAGAGAGGACAGCTCAAGTTGAGAGGACAGCTCAACTTGAAGGACAGCTGAACTTGAGAGGACAGCCTTACTTGAGAGGACACCTCAACTTGAGAGGACAGCTCAACTTGAGAGGACAGCTCAACTTGACAGCTGAACTTGAGAGGAGAGCTCAACTTGAGAGGACAGATCAACTTGAGAGGACAATTCAACGAGAGGACAGCTCAACTTGAGAGGTCAGCTGAACTTACGAGGGCAGCTCAACTTGAGACGACAGCAGAGCTAGCGAGGACAGCACAGCTTGCGAGGACAACACAGCATGCAAGGACAGCACAGCTTGCGATGACAGCAAAGCTTGCGAGGACAGCACGGCTTGCGAGGACAGCACGACTTGCGAGGACAGCTTGGCTTGCGCGGACAGCATGGCTTGCGAGGACAGCACGGCTTGCGAGGACAGCACGGCTTGCGAGGACAGCATGGCTTGCGAAGACAGCACGGTTTGTGAGGACAGCACGGCTTGCAAGGAGAGCACAGCTTGCGAGGACACCACAGATTGCGAGGATAGCACGGCTTGCGAGGACAGCACAGCTTGCGAGGACAGCACGGCTTGCGAGGACAGCAAGGCTTGCGAGGAGAGCACAGCTTGCGCGGACAGCACAGCTTTCGAGGACGGCAGAGCTTGCGAGGACAGCTTAACTTGAGAGGACAGCTCAACTTGAGAGGACAGTTTAACTTGACAGCTGAACTTGAGAGGACTGCTCAACTTGAGAGGACAGATCAACTTGAAAGGACAACTCAACTTGAGAGGACAGCGCAACTTGGGAGGACAGCTGAACTTAAGAGGGCAGCTCAACTTGAGACGACAGCAGAGCTAGCGACGACAGCACAGCTTGCGAGGACAACACAACATGCAAGGAGAGCACAGCTTGCGATGACAGCAAAGCTTACGAGGACAGCATGGCTTGCGAGGACAGCACGGCTTGCAAGGACAGCACGGCTTGCGAGGACAGAATGGCTTGCAAGGACAGCACGGCTAGTGAGGAGAGAACGGCTTGCGAGGACAGCACAGGTTGCGAGGACAGCACAGGTTGCGAGGACAGCACAGCTTCCGAGAACAGCACAGCTTGCGAGGACAGCACAGTTTGCGAGAACAGCACAGCTTGCCAGGACAGGACAGCTTGCAAGGACAGCACAGCTTGCGAGCACAGCACAACTTGCGAGGACAGCACAGCTTGCGAGGACAGCACAGCTTTCAAGGACAGCACAGCTTGCGAGGACAGCACAGCTTGCGAGGACAGCACGGCTTGCGAGGACAGCTGAACTTGAGAGGACAGCTCAACTTTCGAGGACAGCACAACTTGAGAGGACACCTCAACTTGAGAGGGCAGCTCAACTTCAGAGGATAGCTCCGGTTGAGAGGACTGCTCAACTTGAGAAGACAGCTCAACTTGAGAGGACAGCACAGCTTGCGAGGACAGCACAGCTCTTGAGGACAGCACAGCTTGCGAGGACAGCACAGCTTGCAAGGACAGCACGGCTTGTGAGGACAGCTGAACTTGAGAGGACAGCTCAACTTGAGAGGACAGCACAACGTGAGAGGTCACCTCAACTTGAGAGGACAGCTCAACTTCAGAGGATAGCTCCGGTTGAGAGGACAGCTCAACTAGAGAGGACAGCTCAACTAGCAAGGACAGCACAACTTGAGAGGACAGCTCAACTTTCGAGGATAGCTGAACTTGAGAGGACAACTCAACTTGAGAGGACAGTTCAACTTGAGGTGACAGCTCAACTTGAGAGGGCAGCTGAACTTGAGAGGGCAGGTCAACTTGAGACGACAGCACAGCTTGCGAGGACAGCACAGCTTGCGAAGACTGCACAGCTTGCGAGGACAGCACAGCTTGCAAGGACAGCAAAGCTTGCAAGGAAAGTACGGCTTGCGAAGACAGCATGGCTTGCGAGGACAGCATTGCTTGTGAGGACGGCACGGCTTGCGAGGAGAGAACGGCTTGCGAGGACAGCACAGATTGCGAGGACAGCACAGGTTGCGAGGACAGCACCGCTTCCAAGGACAGCACAGCTTGCGAGGACTGCAAAGCTTGCGAGGACAGCACAGTTTGCGAGGACAGCACAGCTTGCGAGGACAGCACAGCTTGCGAGGAAGCCACAGCTTGCGAGGACAGCACAGCTTGCGAGGACAGCACAGCTTGCGAGGAAAGCACTGGTTGCGAGGGCTGCTCAGCTTGAGAGGACAGTTCAACTTGAGAAGACAGCTCAACTTGAGAGGACAGCTCAACTTGAGAGGACAGCTCAACTTGAGAGGACAGCTCAAGTTGTGAGGACAGCTCAACTTGAGAGGACAGCTCAACTTGAGAGGACAGCTCAACTTGAGAGGACAGCTCAACTTGAGAGGACAATTCAACTTGCGAGGACAGCTCATCTAGAGCGGACAGCTCATCGAGAGGGGACAGCTCAACTTGAGAGAACAGCACAGCTTGCAAAGACAGCACAGCTTGCCAGGACAGCTCAGCTTGAGAGGACAGCTCAACTTGAGAGGACAGCTCAACTACAGAGGACAGCTCAACTTGAGAGGACAGCTCAACTTGAGAGGACAGCTCACCTTGAGAGGACAGCTCAACTTGACAGGACAGCTCAACTTGCGAGGACAGCTCAACTTGAGAGGACAGCTCATCTTGAGAGGACAGCTCAACTGGAGAGGACTGCTCAACTTGAGAGGACAGCTCAACTTGATAGGACAGCCCAACTTGAGAGGACAGCACAGCTTCCGAGGACAGCAAAGCTAGCGAGGAAAGCAAAGCCTGCGAGGACAGCACAGCTTGTGACGACAGCACGGCTTGCGAAGACAGCACGGCTTCCGATGACAGCATAGCTTGCGAGAACAGCACACCTTGCGAGGACAGCACAGCTTGCGAGGAAAGCAAAGCTTGCGAGGGCAGCTCAGGTTGCGAGGACAGCACACCTTGCGAGGACAGCACAGCTTGCAAGGACACCACAGCTTGCGAGGACAGCACAGCTAGCGAGGACAGCACAGCTTGCGAGGACAGCACAGCTTGCGAGGACGGCACAGCTTGTGAGGACATCACAGCTTGCGAGACAGTTCAACTTGAGAGGACAGCTCAACTTGAGAGGACAGCTCAGCTTGAGAGGACAGCTCAACTTGAGCAGACAGCTCAACTTGAGTGGACAGCTCAACTTGAGAAGACAGATCAACTTGAGGGGACAGCACTACTTAAGAGGAAAGCACTACTTGAGAGGAAAGCACAACTTGCGAGGACAGCAAAGCTGGCGAGGACAGCACAGCTTGCGAGGACAGCACAGCTAGCGAGGACAGCACAGCTTGCAAGGACAGCACGGCTTGCAAGGACAGCACGGCTTGCGAGGATAGCACGGCTTGCGAGGACAGCACGGCTTGTAAGGACAGCACAGCTTGCGAGGACCGCACGGCTTGCGAGGACAGCACGGCTTGCGAGGACAGCACAGCTTGCGAAGACAGCACATCTTGCGAGGACAGCTCAATTTGAGAGGACAGCTCAACTTGAGAGGACAGCTCAACTTGAGAGGAAAGCTCAATTTGACAGCTCAACTTGAGAGGACAGCTCAACTTCAGAGGACAGCTCAACTTGAGACGACAGCTCAACTTGAGATGGCAGCTGAACTTGAGAGGGCAGCTCAACTTGAGACGACAGCACAGCTTGCGAGGACAGCACAGCTTGCGAGGACAGCAAAGCTTGCGACGACAGCACAGCTTGCGAGGACAGCACAGCTTGCGAGGACAGCACAGCTTGCGAGGGCAACAGAGCTTGCGCGGAAAGCAGAGGTTGCGAGGACAGCTCAGCTTGAGATAACAGCTAAACTTGAGAGGACAGTTCAACTTGAGCGGACTGTACGACTTGAGAAGATAGCACAACTTGCGAGGACAGCAAAGCTTGCGAGAACAGCAAAGCTTGCTAGGACAGCAAAGCGTGAGAGGACAGCACGGCTTCTGAGGACAGCACGGCTAGCGAGGACAGCACGGCTTGCGAGGACAGCAGAGGTTGGGAGGACAGCTTAGCTTGCGATGACAGCACAGCTTGCGAGGACAGCTCAAACTGAGAGGACTGCTCAACTTGAGAGGACAGCTCAACTTGAGAGGACAGCACAACTTGTGAGGACAGCACATCTAGAGAGGACTGCTCATCGAGAGAGGACAGCTCAACTTGAGAGGACAGCTCAACTTGAGAGGACAGCTCAACTTGAGAGGACAGCTCATCTTGAGAGGACAGCTCAACTTGAGAGGACAGCTCAACTTGAGAGGACAGCTCAACTTGAGAGGACAGCACAACTTGAGAGGACAGCACAGCTTCCGAGGACAGCAAAGCTTGCCAGGAAAGCAAAGCTTGCGAGGACAGCACGGATTGCGATGACAGCACGGCTTGCGAAGACAGCACGGCTTCCGATGACAGCATAGCTTGCGAGAACAGCACGGCTTGCGAGGACAGCACAGATTGTGAGGACGGGTCAGCTTGCGAGGAAAGCACAGCTTGCGAGGACAGCACAGCTTGCGAGGAAAGCACAGCTTACGAAGGGCAGCACAGTTTGCGAGGACAGCACAGCTTGCGAGGACAGCAGAGCTTGCAAGGACAGCACAGCTTGCGAGGACAGCACAGCTAACGAGGACAGCACAGCTTGCGAGGACAGCACAGCTTGTGAGGACGGCACAGCTTGCGAGGACATCACAGCTTGCGAGGACAGTTCAACTTGAGAGGACAGCTCAACTTGAGAGGACAGCTCAGCTTGAGAGGACAGCTCAACTTGAGCAGACAGCTCAACTTGAGTGGACAGCTCAACTTGAGAAGACAGCTCAACTTGAGGGGACTGCACTACTTAAGAGGAAAGCACTACTTGGGAGGAAAGCACAACTTGCGAGGACAGCAAAGCTGACGAGGACAGCAGAGCTTGCAAGGACAGCACGGCATGCGAGGACAGCACGGCTTGCAAGGACAGCACAGCTTGCGAAGACAGCACAGCTTGCGAGGACAGCACAGCTTGCGAGGACAGCACAGCTTGCGAGGAAAGCACAGCTTGCGAGGACAGCACAGCTTGCGAGGAATGCACAGGTTGCGAGGACAGCTCAGCTTGAGAGGACAGCTCAACTTGACAGGACAGCTCAACTTGAGCGGACTGCTCAACTTGAGAGGAAAGCTCAACTTGAGAGGACAGCTCAACTTCAGAGGACAGCTCAACTTGAGAGGACAGCTCAACTTGAGAGGACAGCTCAACTTGAGAGGGCAGCTGAACTTGAGAGGGCAGCTCAACTTGAGGCGACAGCACAGCTTGCGAGGACAGCACAGCTTGCGAGGACAGCACATTTTGCGAGGACAGCACAGTTTGCGAGGACAGCACAGCTTGCGAGGACAGCACAGCTTGCGAGGAGAGAACGGCTTGCGAGGACAGCACAGGTTGCGAGGACAGCACAGGTTGCAAGGACAGCACAGCTTCCAAGGACAGCAAAGCTTGCGAGGACGGCACAGCTTGTGAGGACAGCACAGCTTGCGAGGACAGCACCGCTGGGAGGACAGCACAGCTTGCGAGGACAGCACAGCTTGCGAGGACAGCACAGCTTGCGAGGACAGCACAGCTTGCGAGGACAGCTCAGATTGAGAGGACAGCTCAACTTGAGAGGAGAGCTCAACTTGAGCAGACTGCTCAACTTGAGAGGAAAGCTCAACTTGAGAGGACAGCTCAATTTGAGAGAACAGCTCAACTTGAGAGGACAGCTGCACTTGAGAGGACTGCACAACTTGAGAAGACAGCACAATTTGCGAGGACAGCAAAGCTTGCTAGGACAGCAAAGTTTGCGAGGGCAGAACAGCTTGCGAGGACAGCACGGCTTCTCAGTACAGCACGGCTAGCGAGGACAGCACGACTTGCGATGACAGCAGAGGTTGGGAGGTCAGCTCAGCTTGCGTGGACAGCAGAGCTTGCGAGGACAGCACAGCTTGCGAGGACGACATGGCTTGCGAGGACAGCACGGCTTGCGAGGACAGCACAGCTTGCGAGGACAGCACGGCTTGCGAGGACAGCACAGCTTGCGAGGACAGCACAGCTTGCGAGGACAGCTCAACTTGAGAGGACAGCTCAACTTGAGAGGACAGCTCAATTTGAGAGGACAGCTCAACTTGAGAGTACAGCTCAACTTGACAGCTCAATTTGAGACCACAGGTCAACTTGAGAGGACAGCTCAACTTGAGAGGACAGCTCAACTTGAGAGGGCAGCTGAACTTGAGAGGGGAGCTCAACTTGAGACGACAGCACAGCTTGCGTGGACAGCACAGCTTGCGAGGACAGCACAGCTTGCGAGGACAGCACAGCTTGCGAGGACAGCACAGCTTGCGAGGACAGCACAGCTTCCGAGGACAGCACAGCTTGCGAGGAGAGAACGGCTTGTTAGGACAGTACAGGTTGCGAGGACAGCACAGGTTGCGAGGACAGCACAGCTTCCAAGGACAGCACAGCTTGCGAGGACAGCACAGCTTGCGAGGACAGCACAGCTTGCGAGGACAGCACAGCTTGCGAGGACAGCACAGCTTGCGAGGACAGCACAGCTTGCGAGGACAGCACGGCTTGCGAGGAAAGCACAGGTTGCGAAGACAGCTCAGCTTGAGAGGACAGCTCAACTTGGGAGGACAGCTCAACTTGAGCGGACAGCTCAAGTAGAGAGGACAGCTCAACTTGAGAGGACAGCTCAACTTGAGAGGACAGCTCATCTTGAGAGGACAGCTCAACTTGCGAGGACAGCTCGAGAGGACAGCTCATCTTGAGAGGACAGATCTACTTGAGAGGACAGCTCTACTTGAGACGACAGCTCAACTTGAGAGGACAGCACAACTTGAGAGGACAGCACAGCTTCCGAGGACAGCAAAGCTTGCGAGGAAAGCAAAGCCTGCGAGGACAGCACGGCTTGCGATGACAGCACGGCTTGCAAAGACAGCACGGCTTCCGATAACAGCACAGCTTGCGAGAACAGCACGGCTTGCGAGGACAGCACAGCTTGCGAGGACGGCTCAGCTTGCGAGGAAAGCACAGCTTGCGAGGACAGCACGGCTTGCGAGGACAGTTCAACTTGAGAGGACAGTTCAACTTGAGAGGACAGCTCAGCTTGAGAGGACAGCTCAACTTGAGCAGACAGCTCAACTTGAGTGGACAGCTCAACTTGAGAAGACAGCTCAATTTGAGGGGACAGCTCAACTTGACAGCTCAATTTGAGAGCACAGCTCAACTTGAGAGGACAGCTCAACGTCACAGCTCAACTTGAGAGGACAGCTCAACTTCAGAGGACAGCTCAACTTGAGAGGACAGCTCAACTTGAGAGGACAGCTCAACTTGAGAGGGGAACTGAACTTGAGAGGGCAGCTCAATTTGAGACGACAGCACAGCTTGCGAGGACAGCACAGCTTGCGAGGAGAGCACAGCTTGCGAGGACAGCACAGCTTGCGAGGACAGCACAGCTTGCGAGGACAGCACAGCTTGCGAGGAGAGAACGGCTTGTGAGGACAGCACAGGTTGCGAGGACAGCACAGGTTGCGAGGACAGCACAGCTTCCAAGGACAGCACAGCTTGCGAGGACAGCATAGCTTGCGAGGACAGCGCAGTTTGCGAGGACAGCACAGCTTGCGAGGACAGCACAGCTTGCGAGGACAGCACAGCTTGTGAGGACAGCACAGCTTGCGAGGACAGCACAGCTTCCAAAGACAGCACAGCTTGCGAGGAAAGCGCAGGTTGCGAGGACCCCTCAGCTTGAGCGGACTGCTCAACTTGAGAGGAAAGCTCAACTTGAGAGGACAGCTCAACTTGAGAGAACAGCTCAACTTGAGGGGACAGCTCAAATTGAGAGGACAGCTTAACTTGAGAAGACAGCTCAACTTGAGAGGACAGCACTACTTGAGAGCAAAGAACTACTTGAGAGGAAAGCACAACTTGCGAGGACAGCACAGCTTGTGAGGACAGCACATTTTGCGAGGACAGCACAGTTTGCGAGGACAGCACAGCTTGCGAGGACAGCACAGCTTGCGAGGACAGCACATTTTGCGAGGACAGCACAGTTTGCGAGGACAGCACAGCTTGCGAGGACAGCACAGCTTGCGAGGAGAGAACGGCTTGCGAGGACAGCACAGGTTGCGAGGACAGCACAGGTTGCAAGGACAGCACAGCTTCCAAGGACAGCAAAGCTTGCGAGGACGGCACAGCTTGGGAGGACAGCACAGCTTGCGAGGACAGCACCGCTTGCGACGACAGCACAGCTTGCGAGGACAGCACAGCTTGCGAGGACAGCACAGCTTGCGAGGACAGCACAGCTTGCGAGGACAGCTCAGATTGAGAGGACAGCTCAACTTGAGAGGACAGCTCAACTTGAGCAGACTGCTCAACTTGAGAGGAAATCTCAACTTGAGAGGACAGCTCAATTTGAGAGAACAGCTCAACTTGAGAGGACAGCTGCACTTGAGAGGACTGCACAACTTGAGAAGACAGCACAATTTGCGAGGACAGCAAAGCTTGCTAGGACAGCAAAGTTTGCGAGGGCAGAACAGCTTGCGAGGACAGCACGGCTTCTCAGTACAGCACGGCTAGCGAGGACAGCACGACTTGCGATGACAGCAGAGGTTGGGAGGTCAGCTCAGCTTGCGTGGACAGCAGAGCTTGCGAGGACAGCACAGCTTGCGAGGACGACACGGCTTGCGAGGACAGCACGGCTTGCGAGGACAGCACAGCTTGCGAGGACAGCACGGCTTGCGAGGACAGCACAGCTTGCGAGGACAGCACAGCTTGCGAGGACAGCTCAACTTGAGAGGACAGCTCAACTTGAGAGGACAGCTCAATTTGAGAGGACAGCTCAACTTGAGAGTACAGCTCAACTTGACAGCTCAATTTGAGAGCACAGGTCAACTTGAGAGGACAGCTCAACTTGAGAGGACAGCTCAACTTGAGAGGGCAGCTGAACTTGAGAGGGGAGCTCAACTTGAGACGACAGCACAGCTTGCGTGGACAGCACAGCTTGCGAGGACAGCACAGCTTGCGAGGACAGCACAGCTTGCGAGGACAGCACAGCTTGCGAGGACAGCACAGCTTGCGAGGACAGCACAGCTTCCGAGGACAGCACAGCTTGCGAGGAGAGAACGGCTTGTTAGGACAGTACAGGTTGCGAGGACAGCACAGGTTGCGAGGACAGCACAGCTTCCAAGGACAGCACAGCTTGCGAGGACAGCACAGCTTGCGAGGGCAGCACAGCTTGCGAGGACAGCACAGCTTGCGAGGACAGCACAGCTTGCGAGGACAGCACAGCTCGCGAGGACAGCACAGCTTGCGAGGACAGCACGGCTTGCGAGGAAAGCACAGGTTGAGAAGACAGCTCAGCTTGAGAGGACAGCTCAACTTGGGAGGACAGCTCAACTTGAGCGGACAGCTCAAGTAGAGAGGACAGCTCAACTTGAGAGGACAGCTCAACTTGAGAGGACAGCTCAACTTGAGAGGACAGCTCAACTTGCGAGGACAGCTCGAGAGGACAGCTCATCTTGAGAGGACAGATCTACTTGAGAGGACAGCTCTACTTGAGAGGACAGCTCAACTTGAGAGGACAGCACAACTTGAGAGGACAGCACAGCTTCCGAGGACAGCAAAGCTTGCGAGGAAAGCAAAGCTTGCGAGGACAGCACGGCTTGCGATGACAGCACGGCTTGCAAAGACAGCACGGCTTCCGATAACAGCACAGCTTGCGAGAACAGCACGGCTTGCGAGGACAGCACAGTTTGCGAGGACGGCTCAGCTTGCGAGGAAAGCACAGCTTGCGAGGACAGCACGGCTTGCGAGGACAGTTCAACTTGAGAGGACAGTTCAACTTGAGAGGACAGCTCAGCTTGAGAGGACAGCTCAACTTGAGCAGACAGCTCAACTTGAGTGGACAGCTCAACTTGAGAAGACAGCTCAACTTGAGGGGACAGCTCAACTTGACAGCTCAATTTGAGAGCACAGCTCAACTTGATAGGACAGCTCAACGTCACAGCTCAACTTGAGAGGACAGCTCAACTTCAGAGGACAGCTCAACTTGAGAGGACAGCTCAACTTGAGAGGACAGCTCAACTTGAGAGGGGAACTGAACTTGAGAGGGCAGCTCAATTTGAGACAACAGCACAGCTTGCGAGGACAGCACAGCTTGCGAGGAGAGCACAGCTTGCGAGGACAGCACAGCTTGCGAGGACAGCACAGCTTGCGAGGACAGCACAGCATGCGAGGAGAGAACGGCTTGTGAGGACAGCACAGGTTGCGAGGACAGCACAGGTTGCGAGGACAGAACAGCTTCCAAGGACAGCACAGCTTGCGAGGACAGCATAGCTTGCGAGGACAGCACAGTTTGCGAGGACAGCACAGCTTGCGAGGACAGCACAGCTTGCGAGGACAGCACAGCTTGTGAGGACAGCACAGCTTGCGAGGACAGCACAGCTTGCAAAGACAGCACAGCTTGCGAGGAAAGCGCAGGTTGCGAGGACCCCTCAGCTTGAGCGGACTGCTCAACTTGAGAGGAAAGCTCAACTTGAGAGGACAGCTCAACTTGAGCGAACAGCTCAACTTGAGGGGACAGCTCAAATTGAGAGGACAGCTTAACTTGAGAAGACAGCTCAACTTGAGAGGACAGCACTACTTGAGAGCAAAGCACTACTTGAGAGGAAAGCACAACTTGCGAGGACAGCAAAGCTGGCGAGGACAGCACAGCTTGCGAGGACAGCACAGCTAGCGAGGACAGCACAGCTTGCAAGGACAGCACGGCTTGCAAGGACAGCACGGCTTGCGAGGATAGCACGGCTTGCGAGGACAGCACGGCTTGTAAGGACAGCACAGCTTGCGAGGACCGCACGGCTTGCGAGGACAGCACGGCTTGCGAGGACAGCACAGCTTGCGAAGACAGCACATCTTGCGAGGACAGCTCAATTTGAGAGGACAGCTCAACTTGAGAGGACAGCTCAACTTGAGAGGAAAGCTCAATTTGACAGCTCAACTTGAGAGGACAGCTCAACTTCAGAGGACAGCTCAACTTGAGACGACAGCTCAACTTGAGATGGCAGCTGAACTTGAGAGGGCAGCTCAACTTGAGACGACAGCACAGCTTGCGAGGTCAGCACAGCTTGCGAGGACAGCAAAGCTTGCGACGACAGCACAGCTTGCGAGGACAGCACAGCTTGCGAGGACAGCACAGCTTGCGAGGGCAACAGAGCTTGCGCGGAAAGCAGAGGTTGCGAGGACAGCTCAGCTTGAGATAACAGCTAAACTTGAGAGGACAGTTCAACTTGAGCGGACTGTACGACTTGAGAAGATAGCACAACTTGCGAGGACAGCAAAGCTTGCGAGAACAGCAAAGCTTGCTAGGACAGCAAAGCGTGAGAGGACAGCACGGCTTCTGAGGACAGCACGGCTAGCGAGGACAGCACGGCTTGCGAGGACAGCAGAGGTTGGGAGGACAGCTTAGCTTGCGATGACAGCACAGCTTGCGAGGACAGCTCAAACTGAGAGGACTGCTCAACTTGAGAGGACAGCTCAACTTGAGAGGACAGCACAACTTGTGAGGACAGCATATCTAGAGAGGACTGCTCATCGAGAGAGGACAGCTCAACTTGAGAGGACAGCTCAACTTGAGAGGACAGCTCAACTTGAGAGGACAGCTCATCTTGAGAGGACAGCTCAACTTGAGAGGACAGCTCAACTTGAGAGGACAGCTCAACTTGAGAGGACAGCACAACTTGAGAGGACAGCACAGCTTCCGAGGACAGCAAAGCTTGCCAGGAAAGCAAAGCTTGCGAGGACAGCACGGATTGCGATGACAGCACGGCTTGCGAAGACAGCACGGCTTCCGATGACAGCATAGCTTGCGAGAACAGCACGGCTTGCGAGGACAGCACAGATTGTGAGGACGGGTCAGCTTGCGAGGAAAGCACAGCTTGCGAGGACAGCACAGCTTGCGAGGAAAGCACAGCTTACGAAGGGCAGCACAGTTTGCGAGGACAGCACAGCTTGCGAGGACAGCAGAGCTTGCAAGGACAGCACAGCTTGCGAGGACAGCACAGCTAACGAGGACAGCACAGCTTGCGAGGACAGCACAGCTTGTGAGGACGGCACAGCTTGCGAGGACATCACAGCTTGCGAGGACAGTTCAACTTGAGAGGACAGCTCAACTTGAGAGGACAGCTCAGCTTGAGAGGACAGCTCAACTTGAGCAGACAGCTCAACTTGAGTGGACAGCTCAACTTGAGAAGACAGCTCAACTTGAGGGGACTGCACTACTTAAGAGGAAAGCACTACTTGGGAGGAAAGCACAACTTGCGAGGACAGCAAAGCTGACGAGGACAGCAGAGCTTGCAAGGACAGCACGGCATGCGAGGACAGCACGGCTTGCACGGACAGCACAGCTTGCGAAGACAGCACAGCTTGCGAGGACAGCACAGCTTGCGAGGACAGCACAGCTTGCGAGGAAAGCACAGCTTGCGAGGACAGCACAGCTTGCGAGGAATGCACAGGTTGCGAGGACAGCTCAGCTTGAGAGGACAGCTCAACTTGACAGGACAGCTCAACTTGAGCGGACTGCTCAACTTGAGAGGAAAGCTCAACTTGAGAGGACAGCTCAACTTCAGAGGACAGCTCAACTTGAGAGGACAGCTCAACTTGAGAGGACAGCTCAACTTGAGAGGGCAGCTGAACTTGAGAGGGCAGCTCAACTTGAGGCGACAGCACAGCTTGCGAGGACAGCACAGCTTGCGAGGACAGCACATTTTGCGAGGACAGCACAGTTTGCGAGGACAGCACAGCTTGCGAGGACAGCACAGCTTGCGAGGAGAGAACGGCTTGCGAGGACAGCACAGGTTGCGAGGACAGCACAGGTTGCAAGGACAGCACAGCTTCCAAGGACAGCAAAGCTTGCGAGGACGGCCCAGCTTGTGAGGACAGCACAGCTTGCGAGGACAGCACCGCTGGGAGGACAGCACAGCTTGCGAGGACAGCACAGCTTGCGAGGACAGCACAGCTTGCGAGGACAGCACAGCTTGCGAGGACAGCTCAGATTGAGAGGACAGCTCAACTTGAGAGGAGAGCTCAACTTGAGCAGACTGCTCAACTTGAGAGGAAAGCTCAACTTGAGAGGACAGCTCAATTTGAGAGAACAGCTCAACTTGAGAGGACAGCTGCACTTGAGAGGACTGCACAACTTGAGAAGACAGCACAATTTGCGAGGACAGCAAAGCTTGCTAGGACAGCAAAGTTTGCGAGGGCAGAACAGCTTGCGAGGACAGCACGGCTTCTCAGTACAGCACGGCTAGCGAGGACAGCACGACTTGCGATGACAGCAGAGGTTGGGAGGTCAGCTCAGCTTGCGTGGACAGCAGAGCTTGCGAGGACAGCACAGCTTGCGAGGACGACATGGCTTGCGAGGACAGCACGGCTTGCGAGGACAGCACAGCTTGCGAGGACAGCACGGCTTGCGAGGACAGCACAGCTTGCGAGGACAGCACAGCTTGCGAGGACAGCTCAACTTGAGAGGACAGCTCAACTTGAGAGGACAGCTCAATTTGAGAGGACAGCTCAACTTGAGAGTACAGCTCAACTTGACAGCTCAATTTGAGACCACAGGTCAACTTGAGAGGACAGCTCAACTTGAGAGGACAGCTCAACTTGAGAGGGCAGCTGAACTTGAGAGGGGAGCTCAACTTGAGACGACAGCACAGCTTGCGTGGACAGCACAGCTTGCGAGGACAGCACAGCTTGCGAGGACAGCACAGCTTGCGAGGACAGCACAGCTTGCGAGGACAGCACAGCTTCCGAGGACAACACAGCTTGCGAGGAGAGAACGGCTTGTTAGGACAGTACAGGTTGCGAGGACAGCACAGGTTGCGAGGACAGCACAGCTTCCAAGGACAGCACAGCTTGCGAGGACAGCACAGCTTGCGAGGACAGCACAGCTTGCGAGGACAGCACAGCTTGCGAGGACAGCACAGCTTGCGAGGACAGCACAGCTTGCGAGGACAGCACGGCTTGCGAGGAAAGCACAGGTTGCGAAGACAGCTCAGCTTGAGAGGACAGCTCAACTTGGGAGGACAGCTCAACTTGAGCGGACAGCTCAAGTAGAGAGGACAGCTCAACTTGAGAGGACAGCTCAACTTGAGAGGACAGCTCATCTTGAGAGGACAGCTCAACTTGCGAGGACAGCTCGAGAGGACAGCTCATCTTGAGAGGACAGATCTACTTGAGAGGACAGCTCTACTTGAGACGACAGCTCAACTTGAGAGGACAGCACAACTTGAGAGGACAGCACAGCTTCCGAGGACAGCAAAGCTTGCGAGGAAAGCAAAGCCTGCGAGGACAGCACGGCTTGCGATGACAGCACGGCTTGCAAAGACAGCACGGCTTCCGATAACAGCACAGCTTGCGAGAACAGCACGGCTTGCGAGGACAGCACAGCTTGCGAGGACGGCTCAGCTTGCGAGGAAAGCACAGCTTGCGAGGACAGCACGGCTTGCGAGGACAGTTCAACTTGAGAGGACAGTTCAACTTGAGAGGACAGCTCAGCTTGAGAGGACAGCTCAACTTGAGCAGACAGCTCAACTTGAGTGGACAGCTCAACTTGAGAAGACAGCTCAATTTGAGGGGACAGCTCAACTTGACAGCTCAATTTGAGAGCACAGCTCAACTTGATAGGACAGCTCAACGTCACAGCTCAACTTGAGAGGACAGCTCAACTTCAGAGGACAGCTCAACTTGAGAGGACAGCTCAACTTGAGAGGACAGCTCAACTTGAGAGGGGAACTGAACTTGAGAGGGCAGCTCAATTTGAGACGACAGCACAGCTTGCGAGGACAGCACAGCTTGCGAGGAGAGCACAGCTTGCGAGGACAGCACAGCTTGCGAGGACAGCACAGCTTGCGAGGACAGCACAGCTTGCGAGGAGAGAACGGCTTGTGAGGACAGCACAGGTTGCGAGGACAGCACAGGTTGCGAGGACAGCACAGCTTCCAAGGACAGCACAGCTTGCGAGGACAGCATAGCTTGCGAGGACAGCGCAGTTTGCGAGGACAGCACAGCTTGCGAGGACAGCACAGCTTGCGAGGACAGCACAGCTTGTGAGGACAGCACAGCTTGCGAGGACAGCACAGCTACCAAAGACAGCACAGCTTGCGAGGAAAGCGCAGGTTGCGAGGACCCCTCAGCTTGAGCGGACTGCTCAACTTGAGAGGAAAGCTCAACTTGAGAGGACAGCTCAACTTGAGAGAACAGCTCAACTTGAGGGGACAGCTCAAATTGAGAGGACAGCTTAACTTGAGAAGACAGCTCAACTTGAGAGGACAGCACTACTTGAGAGCAAAGAACTACTTGAGAGGAAAGCACAACTTGCGAGGACAGCACAGCTTGTGAGGACAGCACGGTTTGCGAGGACAGCACGGCTTGCGAGGACAGCACGGACGGCGAGGACAGCATGGCTTGCGAAGACAGCACGGCTTGCGAGGAAAGCAGGGCTTGCGAGGACAGCACAGCTTGCGAGGACAGCACAGCTTGTGAGGACAGCACAGCTTGCGAGGACAGCTCAACTTGAGAGGACAGCTCAACTTGAGAGGACAGCTCAACTTGAGAGGACAGCTCAATTAGAGAGGACAGCTCAGCTTGAGAGGACAGCTCAACTTGAGCGGACAGCTCAACTTGAGAGGACAGCTCAACTTGAGAAGACAGCTCAACTTGAGAGGACAGCACTACTTGAGAGGAAAGCACTACTTGAGAGGAAAGCACAACTTGCGAGGACAGCACAGGTTGCGAGGACAGCACAGCTTGCGAGGACAACACAGCTTGTGAGGATGGCACGGCTTGAAAGGACAGGACAGCTTGCGAGGACAGTTCAGCTTGCGAGGACAGCACAGCTTGTGAGGACAGGAAAGCTTGCGAGGATGGCACAGCTTGCGAGGACATCACAGCTTGCGAGGACAATTCAACTTGAGAGGACAGCTCAACTTGAGACGACAGCTCAACTTGAGAGGACAGCTCAGCTTGAGAAGACAGCTCAACTTGAGGGGACAGCTCAAATTGAGAGGACAGCTTAACTTGAGAAGACAGCTCAACTTGAGAGGACAGCACTACTTGAGAGCAAAGCACTACTTGAGAGGAAAGCACAACTTGCGAGGACAGCACAGCTTGTGAGGACAGCACGGTTTGCGAGGACAGCACGGCTTGCGAGGACAGCACGGCCGGCGAGGACAGCATGGCTTGCGAAGACAGCATGGCTTGCAAGGAAAGCAGGGCTTGCGAGGACAGCACAGCTTGCGAGGACAGCACAGCTTGTGAGGACAGCACAGCTTGCGAGGACAGCTCAACTTGAGAGGACAGCTCAACTTGAGAGGACAGCTCAACTTGAGAGGACAGCTCAATTAGAGAGGACAGCTCAGCTTGATAGGACAGCTCAACTTGAGCGGACAGCTCAACTTGAGAGGACAGCTCAACTTGAGAAGACAGCTCAACTTGAGAGGACAGCACTACTTGAGAGGAAAGCACTACTTGAGAGGAAAGCACAACTTGCGAGGACAGCACAGCTTGTGAGGACAACACGGCTTGCGAGGGCAGCACGGCTTGCTATGACAGCATAGCTTGCGAGGACAGCACAGGTTGCGAGGACAGCACAACATTCAAGGACAGCACAGCCTGCGAGGACTGCACAGCTTGCGAGGACAGCATAGCTTACGAGGACAGCACAGCTTGCGAGGACAGCACAGGTTGCAAGGACAGAACAGCTTGCGAGGACAGCACAGCTTGCAAGGACAGCACAGGTTGCGAGGACAGCACAGCTTGCCAGGACAGCACAGCTTGCGAGGACGGCACAGCTTGCGAGGACAGCACAACTTGCGAGGACATCACAGCTTGCGAGGACAGTTCAACTTCAGAGGACAGTTCAACGTGAGAGGACAGCTCAAATTGAGAGGACAGCTCAGCTTGAGAGGACAGCTCAACTTTAGAGGACAGCTCAGCTTGAGAGGACAACTCAACTTGAGGGGACAGCTCAACTTGAGAGGACAGTTCAACTTGAGAAGACAGCTCAAATTGAGAGGACAGCACTACTTGAGAGGAAAGCACTACTTGAGAGGAAAGCACAACTTGCGAGGACAGCAAAGCTTGCGAGGACAGCACAGCTTGCGAGGACAGCATGGGTTGCGAGAACAGCACAGCTTGTGAGGACAGCACAGCTTGCGAGGACAGCACAGCTTGCAAGGACAGCTCAACTTGAGAGGACAGCTCAACTTCAGAGGACAGCTCAACTTGAAACGACAGCTCATCTTGAGAGGACAGCTCAACTTGAGAGGACAGCTCAACTTGAGAGGACAGCTCAACTTAAGAGGACAGCTCAACTTGAGCGGACAGCTCAACTTGAGAGGACAGCTCAACTTGAGAAGACAGCTCAACTTGAGAGGACAGCACTACTTGAGAGGAAAGCACTACTTGAGAGGAAAGCACAACTTGCGAGGACAGCACAGCTTGTGAGGACAACACGGCTTGCGAGGGCAGCACGGCTTGCTATGACAGCATAGCTTGCGAGGACAGCACAGGTTGCGAGGACAGCACAACATTCAAGGACAGCACAGCTTGCGAGGACTGCACAGCTTGCGAGGACAGCATAGCTTACGAGGACAGCACAGCTTGCGAGGACAGCACAGGTTGCAAGGACAGCACAGCTTGCGAGGACAGCACAGCTTGCAAGGACAGCACAGGTTGCGAGGACAGCACAGCTTGCCAGGACAGCACAGCTTGCGAGGACGGCACAGCTTGCGAGGACAGCACAGCTTGCGAGGACATCACAGCTAGCGAGGACAGTTCAACTTCAGAGGACAGTTCAACGTGAGAGGACAGCTCAAATTGAGAGGACAGCTCAGCTTCAGAGGACAGCTCAACTTGAGCGGACAAGTCACCTTGAGAGGACAGTTCAACTTGAGAAGACAGCTCAACTTGAGTGGACAGCACTACTTGAGAGGAAAGCACTACTTGAGAGGAAAGCACAAATTGGGAGGACAGCAAAGCTTGCGAGGGCTGCACAGCTTGTGAGGACAGCAAGGCTTGCGAGGACAGCAAGGCTTGCGAGGACAGCACGGCTTGCAAGGACAGCACAACTTGCGAGGACAGCACAGCTTGCGAGGACAGCACAGCTTGCGAGGACAGCACCGCTTGTGAGGACAGCACAGCTTGCGAGGACGGCACAGCTTGTGAGGACATCACAGCTTGCGAGGACAGTTCAACTTGAGAGGACAGTTCAACTTGAGAGGACAGCTCAACTTTAGAGGACAGCTCAGCTTGAGAGGACAACTCAACTTGAGGGGACAGCTCAACTTGAGAGGACAGTTCAACTTGAGAAGACAGCTCAAATTGAGAGGACAGCACTACTTGAGAGGAAAGCACTACTTGAGAGGAAAGCACAACTTGCGAGGACAGCAAAGCTTGGGAGGACAGCACAGCTTGCGAGGACAGCATGGGTTGCGAGAACAGCACAGCTTGTGAGGACAGCACAGCTTGCGAGGACAGCACAGCTTGCAAGGACAGCTCAACTTGAGAGGACAGCTCAACTTCAGAGGACAGCTCAACTTGAAACGACAGCTCATCTTGAGAGGACAGCTCAACTTGAGAGGACAGCTCAACTTGAAAGGACAGCTCAACTTAAGAGGACAGGTTAACTTGAGAGGACAGCTCAACTTGAGAGGACAGCTCAACTTGAGAGGGCAGCTGAACTTGAGAGGGCAGCTCAACTTGAGGCGACAGCACAGCTTGCGAGGACAGCACAGCTTGCGAGGACAGCACATTTTGCGAGGACAGCACAGTTTGCGAGGACAGCACAGCTTGCGAGGACAGCACAGCTTGCGAGGAGAGAACGGCTTGAGAGGACAGCACAGGTTGCGAGGACAGCACAGGTTGCAAGGACAGCACAGCTTCCAAGGACAGCAAAGCTTGCGAGGACGGCACAGCTTGGGAGGACAGCACAGCTTGCGAGGACAGCACCGCTTGCGACGACAGCACAGCTTGCGAGGACAGCACAGCTTGCGAGGACAGCACAGCTTGCGAGGACAGCACAGCTTGCGAGGACAGCTCAGATTGAGAGGACAGCTCAACTTGAGAGGACAGCTCAACTTGAGCAGACTGCTCAACTTGAGAGGAAATCTCAACTTGAGAGGACAGCTCAATTTGAGAGAACAGCTCAACTTGAGAGGACAGCTGCACTTGAGAGGACTGCACAACTTGAGAAGACAGCACAATTTGCGAGGACAGCAAAGCTTGCTAGGACAGCAAAGTTTGCGAGGGCAGAACAGCTTGCGAGGACAGCACGGCTTCTCAGTACAGCACGGCTAGCGAGGACAGCACGACTTGCGATGACAGCAGAGGTTGGGAGGTCAGCTCAGCTTGCGTGGACAGCAGAGCTTGCGAGGACAGCACAGCTTGCGAGGACGACACGGCTTGCGAGGACAGCACGGCTTGCGAGGACAGCACAGCTTGCGAGGACAGCACGGCTTGCGAGGACAGCACAGCTTGCGAGGACAGCACAGCTTGCGAGGACAGCTCAACTTGAGAGGACAGCTCAACTTGAGAGGACAGCTCAATTTGAGAGGACAGCTCAACTTGAGAGTACAGCTCAACTTGACAGCTCAATTTGAGAGCACAGGTCAACTTGAGAGGACAGCTCAACTTGAGAGGACAGCTCAACTTGAGAGGGCAGCTGAACTTGAGAGGGGAGCTCAACTTGAGACGACAGCACAGCTTGCGTGGACAGCACAGCTTGCGAGGACAGCACAGCTTGCGAGGACAGCACAGCTTGCGAGGACAGCACAGCTTGCGAGGACAGCACAGCTTGCGAGGACAGCACAGCTTCCGAGGACAGCACAGCATGCGAGGAGAGAACGGCTTGTTAGGACAGTACAGGTTGCGAGGACAGCACAGGTTGCGAGGACAGCACAGCTTCCAAGGACAGCACAGCTTGCGAGGACAGCACAGCTTGTGAGGGCAGCACAGCTTGCGAGGACAGCACAGCTTGCGAGGACAGCACAGCTTGCGAGGACAGCACAGCTTGCGAGGACAGCACAGCTTGCGAGGACAGCACGGCTTGCGAGGAAAGCACAGGTTGCGAAGACAGCTCAGCTTGAGAGGACAGCTCAACTTGGGAGGACAGCTCAACTTGAGCGGACAGCTCAAGTAGAGAGGACAGCTCAACTTGAGAGGACAGCTCAACTTGAGAGGACAGCTCAACTTGAGAGGACAGCTCAACTTGCGAGGACAGCTCGAGAGGACAGCTCATCTTGAGAGGACAGATCTACTTGAGAGGACAGCTCTACTTGAGAGGACAGCTCAACTTGAGAGGACAGCACAACTTGAGAGGACAGCACAGCTTCCGAGGACAGCAAAGCTTGCGAGGAAAGCAAAGCTTGCGAGGACAGCACGGCTTGCGATGACAGCACGGCTTGCAAAGACAGCACGGCTTCCGATAACAGCACAGCTTGCGAGAACAGCACGGCTTGCGAGGACAGCACAGCTTGCGAGGACGGCTCAGCTTGCGAGGAAAGCACAGCTTGCGAGGACAGCACGGCTTGCGAGGACAGTTCAACTTGAGAGGACAGTTCAACTTGAGAGGACAGCTCAGCTTGAGAGGACAGCTCAACTTGAGCAGACAGCTCAACTTGAGTGGACAGCTCAACTTGAGAAGACAGCTCAACTTGAGGGGACAGCTCAACTTGACAGCTCAATTTGAGAGCACAGCTCAACTTGATAGGACAGCTCAACGTCACAGCTCAACTTGAGAGGACAGCTCAACTTCAGAGGACAGCTCAACTTGAGAGGACAGCTCAACTTGAGAGGACAGCTCAACTTGAGAGGGGAACTGAACTTGAGAGGGCAGCTCAATTTGAGACAACAGCACAGCTTGCGAGGACAGCACAGCTTGCGAGGAGAGCACAGCTTGCGAGGACAGCACAGCTTGCGAGGACAGCACAGCTTGCGAGGACAGCACAGCTTGCGAGGAGAGAACGGCTTGTGAGGACAGCACAGGTTGCGAGGACAGCACAGGTTGCGAGGACAGAACAGCTTCCAAGGACAGCACAGCTTGCGAGGACAGCATAGCTTGCGAGGACAGCACAGTTTGCGAGGACAGCACAGCTTGCGAGGACAGCACAGCTTGCGAGGACAGCACAGCTTGTGAGGACAGCACAGCTTGCGAGGACAGCACAGCTTGCAAAGACAGCACAGCTTGCGAGGAAAGCGCAGGTTGCGAGGACCCCTCAGCTTGAGCGGACTGCTCAACTTGAGAGGAAAGCTCAACTTGAGAGGACAGCTCAACTTGAGCGAACAGCTCAACTTGAGGGGACAGCTCAAATTGAGAGGACAGCTTAACTTGAGAAGACAGCTCAACTTGAGAGGACAGCACTACTTGAGAGCAAAGCACTACTTGAGAGGAAAGCACAACTTGCGAGGACAGCACAGCTTGTGAGGACAGCACGGTTTGCGAGGACAGCACGGCTTGCGAGGACAGCACGGCCGGCGAGGACAGCATGGCTTGCGAAGACAGCATGGCTTGCGAGGAAAGCAGGGCTTGCGAGGACAGCACAGCTTGCGAGGACAGCACAGCTTGTGAGGACAGCACAGCTTGCGAGGACAGCTCAACTTGAGAGGACAGCTCAACTTGAGAGGACAGCTCAACTTGAGAGGACAGCTCAATTAGAGAGGACAGCTCAGCTTGAGAGGACAGCTCAACTTGAGCGGACAGCTCAACTTGAGAGGACAGCTCAACTTGAGAAGACAGCTCAACTTGAGAGGACAGCACTACTTGAGAGGAAAGCACTACTTGAGAGGAAAGCACAACTTGCGAGGACAGCACAGGTTGCGAGGACAGCACAGCTTGCGAGGACAGCACAGCTTGTGAGGATGGCACGGCTTGAAAGGACAGGACAGCTTGCGAGGACAGTTCAGCTTGCGAGGACAGCACAGCTTGTGAGGACAGGAAAGCTTGCGAGGATGGCACAGCTTGCGAGGACATCACAGCTTGCGAGGACAATTCAACTTGAGAGGACAGCTCAACTTGAGACGAAAGCTCAACTTGAGAGGACAGCTCAGCTTGAGAGGACAGCTCAACTTGAGGGGACAGCTCAAATTGAGAGGACAGCTTAACTTGAGAAGACAGCTCAACTTGAGAGGACAGCACTACTTGAGAGCAAAGCACTACTTGAGAGGAAAGCACAACTTGCGAGGACAGCACAGCTTGTGAGGACAGCACGGTTTGCGAGGACAGCACGGCTTGCGAGGACAGCACGGCCGGCGAGGACAGCATGGCTTGCGAAGACAGCACGGCTTGCGAGGAAAGCAGGGCTTGCGAGGACAGCACAGCTTGCGAGGACAGCACAGCTTGTGAGGACAGCACAGCTTGCGAGGACAGCTCAACTTGAGAGGACAGCTCAACTTGAGAGGACAGCTCAACTTGAGAGGACAGCTCAATTAGAGAGGACAGCTCAGCTTGATAGGACAGCTCAACTTGAGCGGACAGCTCAACTTGAGAGGACAGCTCAACTTGAGAAGACAGCTCAACTTGAGAGGACAGCACTACTTGAGAGGAAAGCACTACTTGAGAGGAAAGCACTACTTGCGACGACAGCACAGCTTGTGAGGACAACACGGCTTGCGAGGGCAGCACGGCTTGCTATGACAGCATAGCTTGCGAGGACAGCACAGGTTGCGAGGACAGCACAACATTCAAGGACAGCACAGCTTGCGAGGACTGCACAGCTTGCGAGGACAGCATAGCTTACGAGGACAGCACAGCTTGCGAGGACAGCACAGGTTGCAAGGACAGCACAGCTTGCGAGGACAGCACAGCTTGCAAGGACAGCACAGGTTGCGAGGACAGCACAGCTTGCCAGGACAGCACAGCTTGCGAGGACGGCACAGCTTGCGAGGACAGCACAACTTGCGAGGACATCACAGCATGCGAGGACAGTTCCTCTTCAGAGGACAGTTCAACGTGAGAGGACAGCTCAAATTGAGAGGACAGCTCAGCTTGAGAGGACAGCTCAAATTTAGAGGACAGCTCAGCTTGAGAGGACAACTCAACTTGAGGGGACAGCTCAACTTGAGAGGACAGTTCAACTTGAGAAGACAGCTCAAATTGAGAGGACAGCACTACTTGAGAGGAAAGCACTACTTGAGAGGAAAGCACAACTTGCGAGGACAGCAAAGCTTGCGAGGACAGCACAGCTTGCGAGGACAGCATGGGTTGCGAGAACAGCACAGCTTGTGAGGACAGCACAGCTTGCGAGGACAGCACAGCTTGCAAGGACAGCTCAACTTGAGAGGACAGCTCAACTTCAGAGGACAGCTCAACTTGAAACGACAGCTCATCTTTAGAGGACAGCTCAACTTGAGAGGACAGCTCAACTTGAGAGGACAGCTCAACTTAAGAGGACAGCTCAACTTGAGCGGACAGCTCAACTTGAGAGGACAGCTCAACTTGAGAAGACAGCTCAACTTGAGAGGACAGCACTTATTGAGAGGAAAGCACTACTTGAGAGGAAAGCACAACTTGCGAGGACAGCACAGCTTGTGAGGACAACACGGCTTGCGAGGGCAGCACGGCTTGCTATGACAGCATAGCTTGCGAGGACAGCACAGGTTGCGAGGACAGCACAACATTCAAGGACAGCACAGCTTGCGAGGACTGCACAGCTTGCGAGGACAGCATAGCTTACGAGGACAGCACAGCTTGCGAGGACAGCACAGGTTGCAAGGACAGCACAGCTTGCGAGGACAGCACAGCTTGCAAGGACAGCACAGGTTGCGAGGACAGCACAGCTTGCCAGGACAGCACAGCTTGCGAGGACGGCACAGCTTGCGAGGACAGCACAGCTTGCGAGGACATCACAGCTTGCGAGGACAGTTCAAATTCAGAGGACAGTTCAACGTGAGAGGACAGCTCAAATTGAGAGGACAGCTCAGCTTGAGAGGACAGCTCAACTTGAGCGGACAAGTCACCTTGAGAGGACAGTTCAACTTGAGAAGACAGCTCAACTTGAGTGGACAGCACTACTTGAGAGGAAAGCACTACTTGAGAGGAAAGCACAAATTGGGAGGACAGCAAAGCTTGCGAGGACAGCACAGCTTGTGAGGACAGCAAGGCTTGCGAGGACAGCAAGGCTTGCGAGGACAGCACGGCTTGCAAGGACAGCACAACTTGCGAGGACAGCACAGCTTGCGAGGACAGCACAGCTTGCGAGGACAGCACCGCTTGTGAGGACAGCACAGCTTGCGAGGACGGCACAGCTTGTGAGGACATCACAGCTTGCGAGGACAGTTCAACTTGAGAGGACAGTTCAACTTGAGAGGACAGCTCAACTTTAGAGGACAGCTCAGCTTGAGAGGACAACTCAACTTGAGGGGACAGCTCAACTTGAGAGGACAGTTCAACTTGAGAAGACAGCTCAAATTGAGAGGACAGCACTACTTGAGAGGAAAGCACTACTTGAGAGGAAAGTACAACTTGCGAGGACAGCAAAGCTTGCGAGGACAGCACAGCTTGCGAGGACAGCATGGGTTGCGAGAACAGCACAGCTTGTGAGGACAGCACAGCTTGCGAGGACAGCACAGCTTGCAAGGACAGCTCAACTTGAGAGGACAGCTCAACTTCAGAGGACAGCTCAACTTGAAACGACAGCTCATCTTGAGAGGACAGCTCAACTTGAGAGGACAGCTCAACTTGAGAGGACAGCTCAACTTGGGAGGACAGCTCAACTTGAGAGGACAGCTCATCTTGAGAAGACAGCTCAACTTGAGAGGACAGCACAACGTGAGAGGACAGCTCAACTTGAGAGGACAGCTCAACTTGGGAGGACAGCTCAACTTGAGAGGACAGCTCATCTTGAGAAGACAGCTCAACTTGAGAGGACAGCACTACTTGAGAGGTAAGCACAACTTGCGAGGACAGCAAAGCTTGCGAGGACAGAACAGCTTGCGAGGATAGCACGGCTTGCGAGGACAGCACGGCTTGCGAGGACAGCATAGCTTGCGAGGACAGCACAGGTTTCGAGGACAGCACAGCTTTCGAGGACAGCACAGCTTGCGAGGACTGCACAGCTTGCGAGGACAGCACAGCTTGCGAGCACAGCACAGCTTGCGAGGACAGCACAGGTTGCGAGGACAGCACAGCTTGCGAGGACGGCACAGCTTGCGAGGACGGCACAGCTTGCGAGGACTGCACAGCTTGCGAGCACATCACAGCTTGCGAGGACAGTTCAACTTGAGAAGACAGTTCATCTTCAGAGGACAGCTCAACTTGAGAGGCAGCTCAGCTTGAGAGGACAGCTCAACTTGAGCGGACAGCTCAACTTGAGAGGACAGCTCAACTTGAGCGGACAGCTCAACTTGAGAGGACAGCTCAACTTGAGAAGACAGCTCAACTTGAGAGGACAGCACTACTTGAGAGGAAAGCACTACTTGAGAGGAAAGCACAACTTGCGAGGACAGCACAGCTTGTGAGGACAGCACGGCTTGCGAGGGCAGCACGGCTTGCTATGACAGCATAGCTTGCGAGGACAGCACAGGTTGCGAGGACAGCACAACTTTCAAGGACAGCACAGCTTGCGAGGACTGCACGGCTTGCGAGGACAGCATAGCTTACGAGGACAGCACAGCTTGCGAGGACAGCACAGGTTGCAAGGACAGCACAGCTTGCGAGGACAGCACAGCTTGCAAGGACAGCACAGGTTGCGAGGACAGCACAGCTTGCGAGGACAGCACAGCTTGCGAGGACGGCACAGCTTGCGAGGACAGCACAGCTTGCGAGGACATCACAGCTTGCGAGGACAGTTTAACTTCAGAGGACAGTTCAACGTGAGAGGACAGCTCAAATTGAGAGGACAGCTCAGCTTGAGAGGACAGCTCAACTTGAGTGGACAAGTCAACTTGAGAGGACAGTTCAACTTGAGAAGACAGCTCAACTTGAGTGGACAGCACTACTTGAGAGGAAAGCACTACTTGAGAGGAAAGCACAAATTGGGAGGACAGCAAAGCTTGCGAGGACAGCACAGCTTGTGAGGAAAGCAAGGCTTGCGAGGACAGCAAGGCTTGCGAGGACAGCACGGCTTGCGAGGACAGCATGGCTTGCGAGGACAGCATGGCCTGCGAGGACAGCACGGCTTGCGAGGACAGCACGGCTTGCCAGGACAGCGCGGCTTGCAAGGACAGCACAGCTCGCGAGGACAGCACAGCTTGCGAGGACAGCACAGCTTGCGAGGACAGCACAGCTTGTGAGGACAGCACAGCTTGCGAGGACGGCACAGCTTGTGAGGACATCACAGCTTGCGAGGACAGTTCAACTTGAGAGGACAGCTCAACTTGAGAGGACAGCTCAACTTTAGAGGACAGCACAGCTTGAGAGGACAACTCAACTTGAGGGGACAGCTCAACTTGAGAGGACAGTTCAACTTGAGAAGACAGCTCAAATTGAGAGGACAGCACTACTTGAGAGGAAAGCACTACTTGAGAGGAAAGCACAACTTGCGAGGACAGCAAAGCTTGCGAGGACAGCACAGCTTGCGAGGACAACATGGGTTTCGAGAACAGTGCGGCTTGCAATGACAGCACGGCTTGCGAGGACAGCACGGCCTGCGAGGAAAGCACGGCTTGCGAGGACAGCACGGCTTGCAAGGACAGCACGGTTTGCGAGGACAGCACAGCTTGTGAGGACAGCACAGCTTGCGAGGACAGCACACCTTGCAAGGACAGCTCAACGAGAGGACAGCTCAACTTCAGAGGACAGCTCAACTTGAGAATACAGCTCAAATTAAGAGGTCAGCTCAACTTAAGAGGACAGCTCAACTTGAAACGACAGCTCATCTTGAGAGGACAGCTCAACTTGAGAGGACAGCTCAACTTGAGAGGACAGCTCAACTTAAGAGGACAGGTTAACTTGAGAGGACAGCTCAACTTGAGAGGACAGCTCAACTTGAGAGGACACCTCAACTTGAGAGGATAGCTCAACTTGAGAGGACAGCACAACTTGAGAGGACAGCTCAACTTGAGAGGACAGCTCAACTTGGGAGGACAGCTCAACTTGAGAGGACAGCTCATCTTGAGAAGACAGCTCAACTTGAGAGGACAGCACTACTTGAGAGGTAAGCACAACTTGCGAGGACAGCAAAGCTTGCGAGGACAGAACAGCTTGCGAGGACAGCACGGCTTGCGAGGACAGCACGGCTTGCGAGGACAGCATAGCTTGTGAGGACAGCACAGGTTTCGAGGACACCACAGCTTTCGAGGACAGCACAGCTTGCGAGGACTGCACAGCTTGCGAGGACAGTACAGCTTGCGAGGACAGCACAGCTTGCGAGGACAGCACAGGTTGCGAGGACAGCACAGCTTGCGAGGACGGCACAGCTTGCGAGGACGGCACAGCTTGCGAGGACTGCACAGCTTGCGAGGACATGACAGCTTGCGAGGACAGTTCAACTTGAGAAGACAGTTCATCTTCAGAGGACAGCTCAACTTGAGAGGCAGCTCAGCTTGAGAGGACAGCTCAACTTGAGCGGACAGCTCAACTTGAGAGGACAGCTCAACTTTAGAAGACAGCTCAACTTGAGAGAAAAGCACTACTTGAGAGGAAAGCACAACTTGCGAGGATAGCAAAGCTTGCGAAGACAGCACAGCTTGCGAGGACAGCATGGCTTGCGAGGACAGCTCGGCTTGCGAGGACAGCATGGCTTGCGAGGACAGCACGGACTGCGAGGACAGCACGGCTTGCGAGGACAGCACGGCTTGCGAGGAAAGCACGGCTTGCGAGGAAAGCACGGCTTACGTGGACAGCACAGCTTGCGAGGACAGCAGAGCTTGCGAGGACAGCTCAACTTGAGAGGACAGCTCAACTTGAGAGGACAGCTCAACTTGAGAGGACATCTCAACTTAAGAGAACAGCTCAACTTGAGAGGACAGCTCCACGTGAGACGACAGCTCAACTAGAGAGGACAGCTCAACTAGAGAGGACAGCTCAACTTGAGAGGACAGCTCAACTTGAGAGAACAGCTCAACTTGAGAGAACAGCTCAACTTGAGAGGACAGCTCAACTTGAGAGGACAGCTCAACTTGAGAGGACAGCTCCACGTGAGACGACAGCTCAACTTGAGAGGACACCTCAACTAGAGAGGACAGCACAACTTGAGAGGACAGCACAACTTGCGAGGACAGCACAACTTGGGCGGACAGCAAAGCTTGCGCGAACAGCAGAGCTTGCGCCGACAGCAAAGCTTGCGAGGACAGCACGGCTTGTGAGCACAGCACGGATTGCGACGACAGCACGGCTTGCGAGGATGGCACATCTTGCGAGGACAGCACGGCTTTTGAGGACAGCACGGCATCCGAGGACAGCACAGTTTGCGAGGACAGCACAGCTTTCAAGGACAGCACAGCTTGCGAGGACAGCACAGCTTGCGAGGACAGCTCATGTAGAGAGGACAGCTCAAGTTGAGAGGACAGCTCAACTTGAAGGACAGCTGAACTTGAGAGGACAGCCTTACTTGAGAGGACACCTCAACTTGAGAGGACAGCTCAACTTGAGAGGACAGCTCAACTTGACAGCTGAACTTGAGAGGAGAGCTCAACTTGAGAGGACAGATCAACTTGAGAGGACAATTCAACGAGAGGACAGCTCAACTTGAGAGGTCAGCTGAACTTACGAGGGCAGCTCAACTTGAGACGACAGCAGAGCTAGCGAGGACAGCACAGCTTGCGAGGACAACACAGCATGCAAGGACAGCACAGCTTGCGATGACAGCAAAGCTTGCGAGGACAGCACGGCTTGCGAGGACAGCACGACTTGCGAGGACAGCTTGGCTTGCGCGGACAGCATGGCTTGCGAGGACAGCCGGCTTGCGAGGACAGCACAACTTGCGAGGACAGCATGGCTTGCGAGGACAGCACGGCTTGTGAGGACAGCACGGCTTGCGAGGAGAGCACGGCTTGCGAGGACACCACAGATTGCGAGGATAGCACGGCTTGCGAGGACAGCACAGCTTGCGAGGACAGCACGGCTTGCGAGGACAGCAAGGCTTGCGAGGAGAGCACAGCTTGCGCGGACAGTACAGCTTTCGAGGACGGCAGAGCTTGCGAGGACAGCTCAACTTGAGAGGACAGCTCAACTTGAGAGGACAGTTTAACTTGACAGCTCAACTTGAGAGGACTGCTCAACTTGAGAGGACAGATCAACTTGAAAGGACAACTCAACTTGAGAGGACAGCGCAACTTGGGAGGGCAGCTGAACTTAAGAGGGCAGCTCAACTTGAGACGACAGCAGAGCTAGCGACGACAGCACAGCTTGCGAGGACAACACAGCATGCAAGGAGAGCACAGCAAAGCTTACAAGGACAGCATGGCTTGCGAGGACAGCACGGCTTGCAAGGACAGCACGCCTTGCGAGGACAGAATGGCTTGCAAGGACAGCACGGCTAGTGAGGAGAGAACGGCTTGCGAGGACAGCACAGGTTGCAAGGACAGCACAGATTGCGAGGACAGCAAAGCTTCCGAGAACAGCACAGCTTGCGAGGACAGCACAGTTTGCGAGAACAGCACAGCTTGCCAGGACAGGACAGCTTGCAAGGACAGCACAGCTTGCGAGCACAGCACAACTTGCGAGGAAAGCACAGCTTGTGAGGACAGCACAGCTTTCAAGGACAGCACAGCTTGCGAGGACAGCACAGCTTGCGAGGACAGCACGGCTTGCGAGGACAGCTGAGACAGCTCAACTTTCGAGGACAGCACAACTTGAGAGGACACCTCAACTTGAGAGGACAGCTCAACTTCAGAGGATAGCTCCGGTTGAGAGGACTGCTCAACTTGAGAAGACAGCTCAACTTGAGAGGACAGCACAGCTTGCGAGGACAGCACAGCTCTTGAGGACAGCACAGCTTGCGAGGACAGCACAGCTTGCGAGGACAGCACGGCTTGTGAGGACAGCTGAACTTGAGAGGGCAGGTCAACTTGAGACGACAGCACAGCTTGCGAGGACAGCACAGCTTGCGAAGACTGCACAGCTTGCGAGGACAGCACAGCTTGCAAGGACAGCAAAGCTTGCAAGGAAAGTACGGCTTGCGAAGACAGCATGGCTTGCGAGGACAGCATTGCTTGTGAGGACGGCACGGCTTGCGAGGAGAGAACGGCTTGGGAGGACAGCACAGGTTGCGAGGACAGCACAGGTTGCGAGGACAGCACAGCTTCCAAGGACAGCACAGCTTGCGAGGACTGCAAAGCTTGCGAGGACAGCACAGTTTGCGAGGACAGCACAGCTTGCGAGGACAGCACAGCTTGCGAGGAAGGCACAGCTTGCGAGG
>NW_025725105.1:0-43585 GCF_021461395.2 Schistocerca americana | reverse complement strand
AAAGACTACTTCCTATGGCATTTCCCTCCAAGGAGTGCAATTAATTACCAGCCAGCACTCATTCATTGCACACAGCTGTGTAAGGGGTATCTACAATCGAGGAGCGGATATAAATGCAATTTTTTGTTTCTTTTTGTTTTTTGTTTTGTGTGTGTGTTGTAACCTCCCAGCAATATTTAAAATAATGGACAATGTTATTTACGGATGCTAATGGACATTGCGCTAATTGTAACCTCGCCCACAATGAGAGGTATTGAAAATGGCAACAACAATGTGCAATTCGCAATCTGACTCAAATATAAAGTCTTCACACAACATTTAAAAAAGTCCGTTCAGTGACAAGAAACTTCAATTAAACCGAAATATCGGTCTTTGGCCCTGTGCAAAACAATCGGAATTAAAGTCTTACCTCCGAATAAATGGATGTCACATTTCTGCTCTGGTTGTTGCGCAGCGCTTGGAGGAACTGCATTGCAAATAATAATATTCTCTTTTTTTGTGATTTTAGTGACATTTTTCTTCAAAGAAGTGGAACGAACTCTTTAGTTCAATAAAAGATTAAATGTTTGAAAAATGCTTTTGAAATAAAAATTATTATTGGGGAACTTGTTGGAGCATAATTACAATAAATACAATTTCTCATTATCTAATGATTATATTAATTAACAGTATACCTTATTCACCATCTTGACCAGTGTTGCCGACCGCCTACATCACACAACCGCACTCGGCTGCTACTACTGACCGACCGCTCTGCATGACGACTATTAGCGTACTGCACGCGACGACTACTGACAGAGTACAGCCCTCAACTACACAGACTGACTGACTGACTGAGAACCGCTCGCAACACTCGCGCAGTCCAGCGCAAACTCTCTGGTCACAGATGCTACAATGTCTCGCCATCGCTACTATGTTACATACGTGTTTCAGTGTCTTTTTCATTGGGGTAACGATCTTTGGCTCTTTTTATTCTGAATACAGGGCCAAAGGTCAACGGCTGCTGCCCTTATACAATTTATCAGGTTTCATTATGTCTGTTGCAATGTTACATACGGTTCACTCTTTCATTAATATTATCGTTGGGTTTGTTTTGTAGGGACGTTAACATTCTGGCACATTTTTATTATCATCGGACTCTCTGCTATTTGTGCAGGGAGGTTATACCTGGGTCCATTTCCATTTCCATTTACATTTTAATATTGATAGACTTTTTGTTTTCTTTTTTGTTTCTTGTTGTTTTTCCTTCTTTTTTTTTGTTGTTTTTTTTCTTTTGTTTTGTTTTTCCCGCTCTCACCACCACCGCCGCATCACGCCTTCCGTTTTCTTGGTTTCTTTTCTGTGCTTCAACATCACCGCGCCCCATTTCCACACCACAGCCATCAGCCTCCAAGACGGGCGGGCGCAGTGTGCCATTTCCGGCGCACAAGCACACCCGTACGGTACTCTCCTCGCCCCCACGCCACCAACAACACAGCGACCACGCGGCTTTCAGGCACGGCACGGCACGGCACGGCACCGGCGAAATGCGCCGCCCCCGCCCCCGCCCCTCCGCGCATCCGTCCGTCTCGCCACGTTCACTGACAGCCGCGTCTGCGGCTACACCACGACAACCACAACACAACACCGCTCCCCTCCCTGGCAACTCACATTGTTTTTCTCCTCCTCTTTTGCACAAACCACAACGCCGAGCACAGGCGCAAGCCACCCACACCGCGCCCCTCCCCGTCCCGTCTTTGGCCGCCGCTCCTCGTTTCCTCGTTTGCCCCCTCCCATCTCCCGAAATGCCATGCCAGCAGCGTTACGCATGCCCCTCCCCTGTCCACACAACACTACCGCCTAACGAACAGCCTTTTCCGGGCCACATGCAGGGCACGCCCACCTCCAAACACTGCCAATTCACGGACGCACGCACGCACACACACACACACACACACACACACACACTCACTTTCTCGACACCTTTCTGTACGGAGGGTGCGTCATCTCGACCGTGACAGAGTGACGGCAACTATCGACGATCCATTTCCCCCCACTGGTAAAACATGTCCACTAACACCTACATACATCATTCAAGTACACAGACAATAGCATACACACAATGGGAGGGCACACGAACATGGACGGCACGGCACTGTCATACACTCTTCCTCAGAACCATATCAACAAACGTTACGTACATCCGGGAAAGCGAAAGCGAAAGCGAAAGCAAAGGCAAAGCCCAATGCAGCCGTCAAAGGTAACGTTCACCACGGCAGACACTTGCAGCCGCGCCGCCGTTAAACGCATTTCAGTGCGGCTCCAATACGCCTCCGACACGGGAACGTTCCGTTGCTCTACGAATGCGTTTCTCCCCTTTTTCCCTTCCTCTCTCTTTTGCCCCCCCCTCCTTGCACTCTTGCCTCATTCCTCACGTTCTGCCCAGACATTCGACCGATCAGAGTCAACCTTTCGTTACCGTTCTCAGCGCGACGGTGTACAACAGTATGACGGGTGTGCCCAAGACTTCGGTTCAGTTGCGTGACGCCGGTCTATCGCGCCGATCGACAGTTACTCAGGGGGCGACGGATCGGACCACGTCACCGACACACAAAACACTTTCAAACAAACAAACAAATACATACCGGATGGACACAGACAAACACGTGTACAGACATTCGCCAAACAAACGACCGGCGCCGCCGCCGCCGCCGCCGTCTAGCGTGCATCTTGAATGACGACATCGGTGTGCGTGCGTCGTACGCAATCAGTCAGACACGGCTATCAAACATCAGAGTCGAATGGTACATCATCGTGCGTGTCGCCGTACACGTACAGTACAATACAACAACAATGCGTCTTAATGGCACGTTCATTTCAACGTCACTCACACACCTCCACGCTGCAGTTACGTCGCACCATTGTCAAACTCGGCGTACAGCAAAGGGAATAGTGGGCGGCAAAAACAAACCAAACAAAAACATTTCACATTTCACCCTCGCCATGTATGATGTGCAAAAAAACAAACCCGCAAACGGCCGTCGTTACGGTGACACAAAAGTCGCCGATCGCACTGTCCCCCCTCGCAGACGGGTAACACACAAACACACACACACCCCAACAACACCAATGGGTCAAAAACCACGCCAACGAGGCGTGCCACCATTCCACGCCACGGCGACCAACCTCGTGGCCGTACCCCGCGCAACACGCTTTGACGCGCCCCCCCACCCACAATCAAAATGCACACATACATCACAGCCGTCCACACAAACAACAACAACAACAACAATTCCGCCCTTCCCGCAAAAGGCAAGTTGGTGGCCCTGAAAAGGGCCGTTTCGCCGCTCTCGCAACGGAGGAGCCTTCTCCATCCTTCCTTCCATTCCAGAGCCACCTCCTTACTTGGAGCTCGTGTACTTGGTCACCGCCTTCGTGCCCTCGCTCACGGCGTGCTTGGCCAGCTCGCCAGGCAGCAACAGCCGCACAGCGGTCTGGATCTCGCGGGACGTGATGGTCGAGCGCTTGTTGTAGTGCGCCAGGCGAGAAGCCTCGGCCGCAATGCGCTCGAAAATGTCGTTCACGAAGCTGTTCATGATGCTCATCGCCTTCGACGAGATGCCCGTGTCAGGGTGCACCTGCTTCAGCACCTTGTAGATGTAGATGGCATAGCTCTCCTTCCTCTTGCGCTTCTTCTTCTTGTCGCCCTTCGAAATGTTCTTCTGCGCCTTGCCAGCCTTCTTGGCGGCCTTCCCGCTAGTCTTGGGCGGCATCTCCAACCAACGTACGGCAGCAGCAACACCAGTAGCAAGCGCTCCGCTCTAGTCAGCGTCTCCCCACACAGTGGCACCCGCCGCCAGCCGCCGCCGCACCTTTACCAGCTCGCCCTGTTGCGGCCGCCGACCAATGGGGCGCGCGCGCAACCGGCCGCCGCACCCGAGCCCATAAAGCACCCCCACCCCGGCTGCGCCGGCACGCACTCCGCTGCTCGACTCGCTGCCGCTCGCACCGGTCGTTTTCGTTTCCGTTTCGTGTGCACCGTCGCTAGCCCATCGCCATGTCCGGACGCGGAAAGGGAGGCAAAGTCAAGGGCAAGTCAAAGTCCCGCTCAAGCAGGGCTGGGCTCCAGTTCCCGGTCGGCAGAATCCACCGCCTCCTGCGCAAGGGAAACTACGCAGAGCGCGTCGGCGCCGGGGCGCCCGTCTACCTCGCCGCCGTCATGGAGTACCTCGCGGCTGAGGTGCTCGAGCTGGCCGGAAACGCGGCCCGCGACAACAAGAAGACGCGCATCATCCCGCGCCACCTGCAGCTTGCCATCCGCAACGACGAGGAGCTCAACAAGCTCCTGTCGGGCGTCACCATCGCACAGGGTGGTGTCCTGCCCAACATCCAGGCCGTCCTGCTGCCAAAGAAGACCGAGAAGAAGGCCTAAAGGAGGCCAGGCAATCGCAGCGCCGCGTGCTCCCCTGCACGCAACGCGCTTTGCCGGCTCGGCCCACAACAATCGGCCCTTTTCAGGGCCACCACACAAACCTACGTCCAAAGCAAAATTTCAGTCGTCCTCGCCGCACCTTGTTTTGTTTTAACTTTGCACTGTCACAGCACAGCCGCCGCCGGCGCACGTCCGCCATCTTGTCGTCCACACAGCCCGTGTGGCCCAACACACACACACACGCACACATTTTGCACCGTCGCAGTCGCCTTCCAAACCGACAACGGCAGCAATAATGACCATTGTTAAAGGGAGGCGTGTCGACACACCGCCCTCCACTCCCGCGCGCAACGGCCGTCGACACGAACGAAACAGCTGATCCGGCCGCCTATGCCCACACGCCTTGCCTCGGAAACCCCAACGCCGCCGCAAACAAACACACAGAGACAAACCACGCAAGCAAATAATCACCGCCTCTCGCACAACAACACACAGCCCGCCCGCCATCTCCGTCGCGATCGATACAAAGACACACAAACGAAGCAGCTCCACACACAGCCAGCCACATGACACGTTTCCTTTCCTTCTCCCCTCCCAGTCACATCACGTCGCTCAAACGGAAAGAAAGAAACAAACAAACAAACAACACAGCGCGCACACACGCAGCAACAACACAGACTCTTTCGCACTTTTCAACTTCCGAACAGTGTGGTGGCCCTGAAAAGGGCCGTTTTCTAGTCTCTCCCACCCACAAGCACGGCCGCGGGAAGGCCAGCGCCCGCTGCGACGCAGCCTAACCGCCGAAACCGTACAGGGTGCGCCCCTGCCTCTTCAGGGCGTACACCACGTCCATGGCCGTCACAGTCTTGCGCTTGGCGTGCTCAGTGTACGTCACCGCGTCGCGGATCACGTTCTCCAGGAACACCTTCAGCACCCCGCGGGTCTCCTCGTAGATCAGACCAGAGATGCGCTTCACGCCGCCCCTGCGAGCCAGGCGGCGGATGGCGGGCTTCGTGATGCCCTGGATGTTGTCGCGCAACACCTTGCGGTGCCGCTTGGCGCCACCCTTGCCGAGCCCCTTTCCTCCCTTGCCGCGGCCTGTCATCCTTCCTTCCTCGGGCAAAGCAAAACGTGCACAAACAGCAGCTGCAGCGGCTGGCGAGTCGGCTACGGTCTGCGCCCAGCGCGCCCGCCGCCCCCCTATATAGACTCTGGCCCGCCCTCCCCCCACCACGCGCAACCGAGGGCATATAAGCGCAGCACGGAGGCGCGCGGGCCCGTTGTCAAGGCAGCACCGGACGCCGCGCCGCACCTAACCTCCACGCACGCCGCTCCGCTACCGCTACCGCTACCGCCATGGCCCGCACAAAGCAAACGGCCCGCAAGTCCACCGGCGGAAAGGCGCCGCGCAAACAGCTCGCCACCAAGGCGGCGAGGAAGAGCGCGCCCGCCACCGGAGGCGTCAAGAAGCCCCACCGCTACAGGCCGGGCACCGTCGCCCTGCGAGAAATCAGGCGCTACCAGAAGAGCACAGAGCTGCTCATCCGCAAGCTGCCATTCCAGCGCCTAGTGCGCGAGATCGCCCAGGACTTCAAGACCGACCTGCGCTTCCAGAGCTCCGCAGTCATGGCCCTGCAGGAGGCCAGCGAGGCCTACCTCGTCGGCCTCTTCGAAGACACCAACCTGTGCGCAATCCACGCCAAGCGCGTCACCATCATGCCCAAGGACATCCAGCTCGCGCGCCGCATCCGCGGCGAGCGCGCCTAAACCGCGCCGCGGCACCGCACCGCACAAACAAAAACGGCCCTTTTCAGGGCCACTAACATCTCTCCGTCGCGAGCAAACTTTGTCGGTCGCCTGCCTCTCGCCCCGCAACCCAAAAACAAAAACCACCACTTCCCGTCCGTCCGCCACACCCGCTCACTCTGCCTGCCTGCTAGCAGCGCGCAACAATCACACATCATCCCTCCCCGGCGCTCAAAGCGCACAATACCCAACGGCCGACGTCACACCGCACGGGTGGCTGGCCGGCCGCCGCTTTCGTTTCGAAAACAAAAAAAACCCGCACTCCACTCCGACGGCCAACGGCCAGGCAGGCGCGCTCGCTCGCTCTACACGCCACCGAAATCCCCGCCGACTCCTTCCGCATCTCAACGTGCCCCCCCGTTGCAAAACATAACACACACACACACAAAGGAACAAAACAAAGACCAGACACGACTCGACAAGACAGACATCCGAGAAGAACGAACGCAGGCAAGCCAACCAACGTATTCAAACAAAACAACGTGACAGAAAACCAACCGTCGGCCGCCGCCACAAAACAAACACGGCGACAATCAACCACGACAACAACAACAACAACAACACCGCTTACCGCTACCGCCGCCCACACCCGCCACCGACCCCCGCAATCCAACCACCACGGCACGCAAACAGCATCCCCACGGGCATACAGAAACGCCAGACAGACACCCACACCAAACGCAACACGACAATCAAAACCTTCCCCGACGTGCTTTGATGGCCCTGAGAAGGGCCGTTTTGGGCCGCGCGTCTCTTGCGCGCCACTAGACGACGACGGGGGGTGGGGACGACGGAGTCAAGCGCCAAACCCTTCCTTTCCCATCTCTTTCTCCTCTACTCTACTTCTTCTTCTTGGGCGAAGCCTTCGCCTTAGACGGCGTCGTCGCCTTCTTCGGGCGCGGCGCCTTCGGCTTCTTCGTCGGAACCTTGGCGGCCTTCTTCGCCTTCGACGGCGACTTGGCCTTGGCCGGCTTGGCCGCAGCCGCCTTCTTCGCACCCGCGGGAGCGGCCGACGCCGCAGACGCCTTCTTGGCGGCGCCCGCCTTCCGACCGGTCGCCGCCTTCACGCCACCAGCCTTCTTTGCGCCGGCCGCACGGGCGCCCTTCTTCTCCTTGCTGGCCGGAGCGGCGCGCTTCTTCTTGGCACCGCCAGCACGAGCCTTGCCGCCCTCGGCCGCCCCCCCGCCGCCGGCGCCGGCAAGCTTGAACGAGCCGGACGCGCCCTTCCCCTTCGTCTGCACCAGCTCGCCCGCCACGACGGCCGACTTGAGGTACTTCTTGATAAACGGCGCCAGCTTCTCCGCGTCCAGCTTGTAGTGCGCGGCTATGTACTTCTTGATCGCCTGCAGCGACGACCCGCCGCGCTCCTTCAGACTCTTGATGGCGGCCGTCACCATCTCAGAGGTGCGCGGGTGCGCAGGCTTGGCGCGCGGCTTCTTCGCAGACGACGCAGACTTGGCCTTCTTCGTAGTGCCGGTGGCGGCGGGTGCCGCAGCAGTCTCGTTCGTAGCCGCCTGATCTGCCATTTCGACGACGCGCGTAACACACAGCGAGAGCGAGCGGGACGGCAGGCACGCAAGCACAAGAGCAGAGAATCACAAGGCCCAGCCAGTGTCGCGGGCGGGCGCGGACGGCCGAGAGAGCGGCCGCCACTCTGCGCGCCGCCGCGCCGCGCCTCCCGCGCTTGCTACCGCCCAACGTCCGACAGCCTGTGCGGAGCAGCCCCAAACCTGCGCCACAACCGCCCGCGCCTTTCAAACCACCGAGGATGGGGCTACACACAGCCACACCACAGTCGCCAACCAGTCGCCACGGCAGCGCCGCAAACCACGGCCAAACTGCAGCTACCGCGCGCTACAGCCTGGGTCGGCCCGCCGAGAATCGCCGCCCCCGCCCAAATGCCGCCCCCACAGCCCCAGCCGACGACCCGCCACAATGGCCAAACCTTCGGCAAAACTCCCACACCGTCGCCGCGGCAGCCCGGCCAGCGCGGCCGGCGCCACAGCCACACAAGCCGAGGCGTGCGGCGATGACGGCCGTGCAAACGCGCCTCCGCCGCCCCATCGCCTTCCGTCGCCCTCCCGCCGTTTCCCGATCGGCCCGCAGCCGTCGGGCCACATCGCGCGCCGTCCTCCTCCTCTCGCCCGCCAACATTCACAGCCGTTTCTCAACAATTGCCCGCCGCAAACGGACGCCGCCTGCGCAACAGGCGCCGCCGCCCCTCGCCGCTTCCGACCCAACCCCTCGACCGAGGCAAACCGCAATCCGAATCTACAGACCAACCCAATCTGCCGTCAAGCACACACGACAGCCGACCTTACACGTTACGCGTTACACATTACGTTTACACGTCTACGTTAGGTTAGGTTAGGTGGACGTGGGTTAGGTTAAGGGGACTTGGGTTAGGTTAAGCGTCAAACTTAGGTTAAGCATTCAAACACGTCAGGCGTCAGAGGTTAGGTTAGGTTAGGTTAGGTTAGGTTAGGTTAGGTTAGGTTAGGTTACACGTTAGGTTAAGGGGTCAGTGCTAGGTTAAGAAGCGTCAAACGTAGGTTACAAAAGCGTTCAAACGTGAGGCGTGAGCCGGACAGCTTACCTTACGTAGACGTTAGGGGCTCACAGGCTGAGCTCACCTCGCCACACCACACGTTAGGTTCGGTTCGGTTCGCTCGGCTCAGCGTAAAGCGCCGAGGTCAGGGTTACGTTCGTTCACCTTCGGGCGCCACACTTTCGGTTGAAAGGTCGCGACGGGACGACGTCGGCAGGCACGCCGCAAACGAACAAAAACGTACAGACGACGTCGGAAACCGCCGACAGACGGGGGAGCAGCACGACCACGACCACGACCAGACACCGAGCGCGAACGAGACACACGCGAACCACCCCCACCGGCCAAAGGGCACCACACAACAACCCAGAGCACCACGTGTCGACACCAGAGCAACCCGCCGCTCACGCGACATGGCTGGCACCGAAGGGCAACCGCCCGCAACTGCGCTTTCCGCGCCGGCCCGGATGCACGTCGTGCTACAACAACACCACTACCGTACACAGCCGCTGTTCACAACATCACTATCAATGGCGCGCCCGCGGCTCGCCGCCGTCGCAGTCGCAGCCCCAACGCCAGCACTTTTGCACCACCATTCACACGCACCGCAACACAGCTCGCCGACACAGCCGAACAAAACAAACACCACACAACAACAGCAACAACGCCGCCGCCTCTACTTGTGCCGGCGACCCACCCCGCCGATGGCGCACCTCTCGCCAGCCGGCAATCGACACACACGCACCCACCCACCGGGGCCCAGTGCAAAAAAAAAAAAAAAAAAACACACAAAAACAAAAAAACCAAACAACACAAACGACACGGGAAGCGCACACCGCCACTTCGCGCGCACGCCACCAACCAGTCGTCGTCTCAAAATAACAAACACAAACAAAATAAACTAACAACTAGGGCAACACAAAACAAAAACGCCTCGCACGAACCGCCCACAAAAAGGACAAGCACACGCACAGCCTCTGCTGACGACCACGACGCAGCGGCACGCTGCTCCTGTCCCGCGCCCCGCGCCCCACTCGATTCACAACTCACGCGACACCGTCAACGACGGGCTCGCTTCCCGCAACCTACCACCTTTCCGCCACGACGCACAGCCCCAGCCCCACCCGACGACGCCCGTGGCAACGACTGCACTTTCACCACCGCCTCCCCCTTCCCCCCCAAAACACACACACACACACACACACAGCCAGCCAAAAACGCACTCGCGACCCACACATGCACGTGCATCGGCACACGCCAACCAGTCAACGTCGACAACCACACGCAAGGCTCGAAACGAAACCGGCGTCCTTCCACGTTGCCATCAAGCTACGCGACACAAGACACAAGGAACCAACACAACAGCCGGCCCCACTAATTCCCACTCTCACGCCGCAAAAAGCACACCGAAACCGCCAAACGCACGCACATTCCCCTTCGCACTGACACCACCGACCGGCTCGCTACCACACACCTCTCGGCAGCCGTTTCACGCCAATTCGCCACACCGCCCACACAGTCGACAAGCGCCCGCCCTGTACGGCACACGCAACGACGCAGCGCAGCAAAGGGCGCCCGCAACACATACCTCTCCGCCGCCCGACGCGCCAACCGCCACACCACACCGCCAGCCACTCGCAAATTGTGCACTGCCACCAGCCACACGTCCAACACGCCGCGCCGCCTCCGGCCACCCGCCAGGGGGCGCTCACGTCCGCGACAACAGCGCGGCCCGCCGGGCCGGGCCGAACCGAACCGAGCCGCCGCTGCTCTGCACTCGGCACGGCCACACCCTGCTGCAGACCGGGCTCGTCCCTCTGTACGCGTCTGCCTGCGCATCAACACAACACGACCTTTTTTTTTTTTTTCCTCTCTACCGCCATCCCTTCTTCTCGCGTTTTACTCGTTGTTGCAGCAGCGGCGCACACCTACACATCCACAGCCCCAGCCGAGCCGGCCTCACCTCAGGGCCCGCCGCCAGCGTCTCCTCCTCGGGCACAGGTGCGGTGCTGTGGCCGCCCATCCAACCGCATTGCTGGCCGTCCAGCCACCAGGCGTTCCCACTGCCGCGAGCCACGCCGCGCACCGACCCTGCTGCAGAAAACGAAGCATAGCCAGAGACCGACCGATACACAAAGCAAGCCGTCGCCTCGCCTCTTGTCCTTCCTGCCTTCCTTCCGCCCCCGCCCTTCTCACACCACCGCCTCTCCACTTTCGCCCCCCCCCCCCCTCCTTTTTTTTCTTCTTTCTTTCTTTCTTTGGCCCTCTCTCCTTCCCGCCATGGCGGTTACGGCACCGCCTGCAGCGGCAGATTTTTTGCGCCCACACGCCTACTCCTACCACCATTAACCTTGCCCTGCCCTGCCCATCAACGTCGCAGTCGAACCGACGCTTGCCAACACACTGCCCACGTTCCTTTCTCTTTTCGGCCTACGCCCATTACGCGCCGCCGCCACAGCACCTTCCCTTCCCACAACACACCGACGTCATCACACGCACCCAAAACAGGGGCCACGACCGTGTTCCTCGCCCACTCCCATCCCGCACGGTACGCACATTCCCAACTACTACCGCGCACCCTCCCTTTCCACTCTGTGTGTCTCTGTGTCTGTGTCCTGTCCGCGCGTGACGCCTCTCAACATCCGCCGTCCCCCGTCCCGTTTTCGCCCCCATGCCGTCGTCGCGCCGCCTCCTCCCCGTCCACCGCCGCCCCTGTCCGCCCCGCACCACACCATACACCGCTGCTTGTCCCGGCCGTTGCCACCAAAGGCGCCGACCGCAAACGCGCCACGCCGCAGCCCCCGTGCGTCTCGCGCTCGCTTGCATCTCCGTGCCGACGCTGCCTCTCTTCCCACTCGCACTCGACCTCGACAACACAGTCTTTGGCTCCGCCACTGCGTGTTCCGGTGGTACGCACGCTGCAACACGTATGTATTCATTACCAGAGCGATGGCGAGGCATGACAGCATCTCTGTCTGACCAGAGAGTTCTTTATCGCTGCTAGTCGGCGCTTGGACCGCGCCAGACGACAGTAGTGGCACGCACCGGGTCGCCAGGAACAGTTGTTATATATATTGTAGCGCGAGTCGGGAGAGGTAGTAGTCGGTCGACAGTAGTAGCGGGTGGACGGTTGTACTGAGCGGGCGTCGGCGGCGTGCTCTGCTCGTCTCGCGACTCTGGTCACGGTTCGGGACGATGTATAGTATATTGTGTTATAATCAAGAGGTGGTGTGACGCTGCATTGCGCAAATCTGATAACGTATGTTCATTGTACTTATTTTGTTCAACAACACAAGCCCCACTATTACTTTTTTTCTAAAGTAACTTTTGTCTCTTAACGAAAAACATTCACTTTTTAAAGACTACTTCCTATGGCATTTCCCTCCAAGGAGTGCAATTAATTACCAGCCAGCACTCATTCATTGCACACAGCTGTGTAAGGGGTATCTACAATCGAGGAGCGGATATAAATGCAATTTTTTGTTTCTTTTTGTTTTTTGTTTTGTGTGTGTGTTGTAACCTCCCAGCAATATTTAAAATAATGGACAATGTTATTTACGGATGCTAATGGACATTGCGCTAATTGTAACCTCGCCCACAATGAGAGGTATTGAAAATGGCAACAACAATGTGCAATTCGCAATCTGACTCAAATATAAAGTCTTCACACAACATTTAAAAAAGTCCGTTCAGTGACAAGAAACTTCAATTAAACCGAAATATCGGTCTTTGGCCCTGTGCAAAACAATCGGAATTAAAGTCTTACCTCCGAATAAATGGATGTCACATTTCTGCTCTGGTTGTTGCGCAGCGCTTGGAGGAACTGCATTGCAAATAATAATATTCTCTTTTTTTGTGATTTTAGTGACATTTTTCTTCAAAGAAGTGGAACGAACTCTTTAGTTCAATAAAAGATTAAATGTTTGAAAAATGCTTTTGAAATAAAAATTATTATTGGGGAACTTGTTGGAGCATAATTACAATAAATACAATTTCTCATTATCTAATGATTATATTAATTAACAGTATACCTTATTCACCATCTTGACCAGTGTTGCCGACCGCCTACATCACACAACCGCACTCGGCTGCTACTACTGACCGACCGCTCTGCATGACGACTATTAGCGTACTGCACGCGACGACTACTGACAGAGTACAGCCCTCAACTACACAGACTGACTGACTGACTGAGAACCGCTCGCAACACTCGCGCAGTCCAGCGCAAACTCTCTGGTCACAGATGCTACAATGTCTCGCCATCGCTACTATGTTACATACGTGTTTCAGTGTCTTTTTCATTGGGGTAACGATCTTTGGCTCTTTTTATTCTGAATACAGGGCCAAAGGTCAACGGCTGCTGCCCTTATACAATTTATCAGGTTTCATTATGTCTGTTGCAATGTTACATACGGTTCACTCTTTCATTAATATTATCGTTGGGTTTGTTTTGTAGGGACGTTAACATTCTGGCACATTTTTATTATCATCGGACTCTCTGCTATTTGTGCAGGGAGGTTATACCTGGGTCCATTTCCATTTCCATTTACATTTTAATATTGATAGACTTTTTGTTTTCTTTTTTGTTTCTTGTTGTTTTTCCTTCTTTTTTTTTGTTGTTTTTTTTCTTTTGTTTTGTTTTTCCCGCTCTCACCACCACCGCCGCATCACGCCTTCCGTTTTCTTGGTTTCTTTTCTGTGCTTCAACATCACCGCGCCCCATTTCCACACCACAGCCATCAGCCTCCAAGACGGGCGGGCGCAGTGTGCCATTTCCGGCGCACAAGCACACCCGTACGGTACTCTCCTCGCCCCCACGCCACCAACAACACAGCGACCACGCGGCTTTCAGGCACGGCACGGCACGGCACGGCACCGGCGAAATGCGCCGCCCCCGCCCCCGCCCCTCCGCGCATCCGTCCGTCTCGCCACGTTCACTGACAGCCGCGTCTGCGGCTACACCACGACAACCACAACACAACACCGCTCCCCTCCCTGGCAACTCACATTGTTTTTCTCCTCCTCTTTTGCACAAACCACAACGCCGAGCACAGGCGCAAGCCACCCACACCGCGCCCCTCCCCGTCCCGTCTTTGGCCGCCGCTCCTCGTTTCCTCGTTTGCCCCCTCCCATCTCCCGAAATGCCATGCCAGCAGCGTTACGCATGCCCCTCCCCTGTCCACACAACACTACCGCCTAACGAACAGCCTTTTCCGGGCCACATGCAGGGCACGCCCACCTCCAAACACTGCCAATTCACGGACGCACGCACGCACACACACACACACACACACACACACACACTCACTTTCTCGACACCTTTCTGTACGGAGGGTGCGTCATCTCGACCGTGACAGAGTGACGGCAACTATCGACGATCCATTTCCCCCCACTGGTAAAACATGTCCACTAACACCTACATACATCATTCAAGTACACAGACAATAGCATACACACAATGGGAGGGCACACGAACATGGACGGCACGGCACTGTCATACACTCTTCCTCAGAACCATATCAACAAACGTTACGTACATCCGGGAAAGCGAAAGCGAAAGCGAAAGCAAAGGCAAAGCCCAATGCAGCCGTCAAAGGTAACGTTCACCACGGCAGACACTTGCAGCCGCGCCGCCGTTAAACGCATTTCAGTGCGGCTCCAATACGCCTCCGACACGGGAACGTTCCGTTGCTCTACGAATGCGTTTCTCCCCTTTTTCCCTTCCTCTCTCTTTTGCCCCCCCCTCCTTGCACTCTTGCCTCATTCCTCACGTTCTGCCCAGACATTCGACCGATCAGAGTCAACCTTTCGTTACCGTTCTCAGCGCGACGGTGTACAACAGTATGACGGGTGTGCCCAAGACTTCGGTTCAGTTGCGTGACGCCGGTCTATCGCGCCGATCGACAGTTACTCAGGGGGCGACGGATCGGACCACGTCACCGACACACAAAACACTTTCAAACAAACAAACAAATACATACCGGATGGACACAGACAAACACGTGTACAGACATTCGCCAAACAAACGACCGGCGCCGCCGCCGCCGCCGCCGTCTAGCGTGCATCTTGAATGACGACATCGGTGTGCGTGCGTCGTACGCAATCAGTCAGACACGGCTATCAAACATCAGAGTCGAATGGTACATCATCGTGCGTGTCGCCGTACACGTACAGTACAATACAACAACAATGCGTCTTAATGGCACGTTCATTTCAACGTCACTCACACACCTCCACGCTGCAGTTACGTCGCACCATTGTCAAACTCGGCGTACAGCAAAGGGAATAGTGGGCGGCAAAAACAAACCAAACAAAAACATTTCACATTTCACCCTCGCCATGTATGATGTGCAAAAAAACAAACCCGCAAACGGCCGTCGTTACGGTGACACAAAAGTCGCCGATCGCACTGTCCCCCCTCGCAGACGGGTAACACACAAACACACACACACCCCAACAACACCAATGGGTCAAAAACCACGCCAACGAGGCGTGCCACCATTCCACGCCACGGCGACCAACCTCGTGGCCGTACCCCGCGCAACACGCTTTGACGCGCCCCCCCACCCACAATCAAAATGCACACATACATCACAGCCGTCCACACAAACAACAACAACAACAACAATTCCGCCCTTCCCGCAAAAGGCAAGTTGGTGGCCCTGAAAAGGGCCGTTTCGCCGCTCTCGCAACGGAGGAGCCTTCTCCATCCTTCCTTCCATTCCAGAGCCACCTCCTTACTTGGAGCTCGTGTACTTGGTCACCGCCTTCGTGCCCTCGCTCACGGCGTGCTTGGCCAGCTCGCCAGGCAGCAACAGCCGCACAGCGGTCTGGATCTCGCGGGACGTGATGGTCGAGCGCTTGTTGTAGTGCGCCAGGCGAGAAGCCTCGGCCGCAATGCGCTCGAAAATGTCGTTCACGAAGCTGTTCATGATGCTCATCGCCTTCGACGAGATGCCCGTGTCAGGGTGCACCTGCTTCAGCACCTTGTAGATGTAGATGGCATAGCTCTCCTTCCTCTTGCGCTTCTTCTTCTTGTCGCCCTTCGAAATGTTCTTCTGCGCCTTGCCAGCCTTCTTGGCGGCCTTCCCGCTAGTCTTGGGCGGCATCTCCAACCAACGTACGGCAGCAGCAACACCAGTAGCAAGCGCTCCGCTCTAGTCAGCGTCTCCCCACACAGTGGCACCCGCCGCCAGCCGCCGCCGCACCTTTACCAGCTCGCCCTGTTGCGGCCGCCGACCAATGGGGCGCGCGCGCAACCGGCCGCCGCACCCGAGCCCATAAAGCACCCCCACCCCGGCTGCGCCGGCATTCCCGCTCACGCCGCGGAGAGTACACGTTAGTTCGTTGTCGCTGTTGGTTATCGTGATGTCGGGACGCGGAAGTGGACGCAAAGCTGCTGCCTTGGCTGAGTTGCTGCTCACGTTAGCAGGACCTGCCGGGAAGAAGAAGAAGAAGTCTACACCGCAGTGCTTTCGCTGCCAAAAGCTTGGCCACGTCGCCAAGCAATGCAGCGGAGCAGTCGCGTGCTTGAAGTGTGCGCAAGCACACGACACACGCGACTGCAAGAAGCCGAAGGACGCCCCCTGCACATGCGCCAACTGCGGTGGCGCACACGCGGCTAACGCCCGTTCCTGCGCGTACAGGAGAAATTGGCGCGGACCAGAGAAGACGCAGAAGCAAGTGACCACCACACGCGAAGAGGTGGTCACTCGCTCAGAAGACGCCATCACCAGGCGCCTCAGCGACGCCGTAGAAGAAGCCATGTCCGCCTTCAAATCCGCCATGGCGGAAGAGAGGGCGGCCATGCTGGCGGAACTGGGCGAGGCTCGGCGTCAGATTGCTGAGCTGACGCAGGAGCTTCGCTCAGCCAAGGCAGCTTCCGCCACAGCGGTCGACACCGCCAGCCAGACGACTCCTCCTCCTCGAGAGAAGAAGTTTGCGACGGTGGCCACGCAGACCGACGTGCCTGCCGAAGGGGAGGCAACACTGCCCAAGACGGACGCAGAAGCAGAAGCGCAAGAAGAAGGGTGGGAAGAAGTCCCATTCCTCCCGCTTCCCGACATGTACAGCGCAAGCGCTGTGACGCAGAAGATAGCTGCATCGCTTCGCGATGGTACATATCCCCACCACGACAACCCTTATCCCTTCGTTCCTCCTAACCTTTCTAAACCTTCACCTCCACACCAACCAATCGAATATCCAGAAGGCCTTGTTGGTCTTTCCAAGGAGGATTACGATCTGATCAATTCCTTCCCAATTTTCACAGAGTGGCAAATGCGCTACGTCATCTTCGCTCTCGTCCACGGAGAGTATGAGAAAGCTGGATACACTGTATCCACTATCCCAACCGAGGGAGAGCCCTCAAGTAAGAAGAAGAAGAAGAAAAGTCGTCACACCGACAAATACAGAAAATAGGTTATCGGCACTCCTTGCCAGTACAGAACAACCTACAAGTCAAGAAAGAAGACTCATCAATCATCCCAGGGGAGTAAAGGCCAACAGGCCACAAACTTCCACCTGAACCTCCTCACAGTGAGGAAGTCAGAAAAGGAGCAGCAGGCAGGAGGCTGCGCCGGCACGCACTCCGCTGCTCGACTCGCTGCCGCTCGCACCGGTCGTTTTCGTTTCCGTTTCGTGTGCACCGTCGCTAGCCCATCGCCATGTCCGGACGCGGAAAGGGAGGCAAAGTCAAGGGCAAGTCAAAGTCCCGCTCAAGCAGGGCTGGGCTCCAGTTCCCGGTCGGCAGAATCCACCGCCTCCTGCGCAAGGGAAACTACGCAGAGCGCGTCGGCGCCGGGGCGCCCGTCTACCTCGCCGCCGTCATGGAGTACCTCGCGGCTGAGGTGCTCGAGCTGGCCGGAAACGCGGCCCGCGACAACAAGAAGACGCGCATCATCCCGCGCCACCTGCAGCTTGCCATCCGCAACGACGAGGAGCTCAACAAGCTCCTGTCGGGCGTCACCATCGCACAGGGTGGTGTCCTGCCCAACATCCAGGCCGTCCTGCTGCCAAAGAAGACCGAGAAGAAGGCCTAAAGGAGGCCAGGCAATCGCAGCGCCGCGTGCTCCCCTGCACGCAACGCGCTTTGCCGGCTCGGCCCACAACAATCGGCCCTTTTCAGGGCCACCACACAAACCTACGTCCAAAGCAAAATTTCAGTCGTCCTCGCCGCACCTTGTTTTGTTTTAACTTTGCACTGTCACAGCACAGCCGCCGCCGGCGCACGTCCGCCATCTTGTCGTCCACACAGCCCGTGTGGCCCAACACACACACACACGCACACATTTTGCACCGTCGCAGTCGCCTTCCAAACCGACAACGGCAGCAATAATGACCATTGTTAAAGGGAGGCGTGTCGACACACCGCCCTCCACTCCCGCGCGCAACGGCCGTCGACACGAACGAAACAGCTGATCCGGCCGCCTATGCCCACACGCCTTGCCTCGGAAACCCCAACGCCGCCGCAAACAAACACACAGAGACAAACCACGCAAGCAAATAATCACCGCCTCTCGCACAACAACACACAGCCCGCCCGCCATCTCCGTCGCGATCGATACAAAGACACACAATAACAAACACACAAACGAAGCAGCTCCACACACAGCCAGCCACATGACACGTTTCCTTTCCTTCTCCCCTCCCAGTCACATCACGTCGCTCAAACGGAAAGAAAGAAACAAACAAACAAACAACACAGCGCGCACACACGCAGCAACAACACAGACTCTTTCGCACTTTTCAACTTCCGAACAGTGTGGTGGCCCTGAAAAGGGCCGTTTTCTAGTCTCTCCCACCCACAAGCACGGCCGCGGGAAGGCCAGCGCCCGCTGCGACGCAGCCTAACCGCCGAAACCGTACAGGGTGCGCCCCTGCCTCTTCAGGGCGTACACCACGTCCATGGCCGTCACAGTCTTGCGCTTGGCGTGCTCAGTGTACGTCACCGCGTCGCGGATCACGTTCTCCAGGAACACCTTCAGCACCCCGCGGGTCTCCTCGTAGATCAGACCAGAGATGCGCTTCACGCCGCCCCTGCGAGCCAGGCGGCGGATGGCGGGCTTCGTGATGCCCTGGATGTTGTCGCGCAACACCTTGCGGTGCCGCTTGGCGCCACCCTTGCCGAGCCCCTTTCCTCCCTTGCCGCGGCCTGTCATCCTTCCTTCCTCGGGCAAAGCAAAACGTGCACAAACAGCAGCTGCAGCGGCTGGCGAGTCGGCTACGGTCTGCGCCCAGCGCGCCCGCCGCCCCCCTATATAGACTCTGGCCCGCCCTCCCCCCACCACGCGCAACCGAGGGCATATAAGCGCAGCACGGAGGCGCGCGGGCCCGTTGTCAAGGCAGCACCGGACGCCGCGCCGCACCTAACCTCCACGCACGCCGCTCCGCTACCGCTACCGCTACCGCCATGGCCCGCACAAAGCAAACGGCCCGCAAGTCCACCGGCGGAAAGGCGCCGCGCAAACAGCTCGCCACCAAGGCGGCGAGGAAGAGCGCGCCCGCCACCGGAGGCGTCAAGAAGCCCCACCGCTACAGGCCGGGCACCGTCGCCCTGCGAGAAATCAGGCGCTACCAGAAGAGCACAGAGCTGCTCATCCGCAAGCTGCCATTCCAGCGCCTAGTGCGCGAGATCGCCCAGGACTTCAAGACCGACCTGCGCTTCCAGAGCTCCGCAGTCATGGCCCTGCAGGAGGCCAGCGAGGCCTACCTCGTCGGCCTCTTCGAAGACACCAACCTGTGCGCAATCCACGCCAAGCGCGTCACCATCATGCCCAAGGACATCCAGCTCGCGCGCCGCATCCGCGGCGAGCGCGCCTAAACCGCGCCGCGGCACCGCACCGCACAAACAAAAACGGCCCTTTTCAGGGCCACTAACATCTCTCCGTCGCGAGCAAACTTTGTCGGTCGCCTGCCTCTCGCCCCGCAACCCAAAAACAAAAACCACCACTTCCCGTCCGTCCGCCACACCCGCTCACTCTGCCTGCCTGCTAGCAGCGCGCAACAATCACACATCATCCCTCCCCGGCGCTCAAAGCGCACAATACCCAACGGCCGACGTCACACCGCACGGGTGGCTGGCCGGCCGCCGCTTTCGTTTCGAAAACAAAAAAAACCCGCACTCCACTCCGACGGCCAACGGCCAGGCAGGCGCGCTCGCTCGCTCTACACGCCACCGAAATCCCCGCCGACTCCTTCCGCATCTCAACGTGCCCCCCCGTTGCAAAACATAACACACACACACACAAAGGAACAAAACAAAGACCAGACACGACTCGACAAGACAGACATCCGAGAAGAACGAACGCAGGCAAGCCAACCAACGTATTCAAACAAAACAACGTGACAGAAAACCAACCGTCGGCCGCCGCCACAAAACAAACACGGCGACAATCAACCACGACAACAACAACAACAACAACACCGCTTACCGCTACCGCCGCCCACACCCGCCACCGACCCCCGCAATCCAACCACCACGGCACGCAAACAGCATCCCCACGGGCATACAGAAACGCCAGACAGACACCCACACCAAACGCAACACGACAATCAAAACCTTCCCCGACGTGCTTTGATGGCCCTGAGAAGGGCCGTTTTGGGCCGCGCGTCTCTTGCGCGCCACTAGACGACGACGGGGGGTGGGGACGACGGAGTCAAGCGCCAAACCCTTCCTTTCCCATCTCTTTCTCCTCTACTCTACTTCTTCTTCTTGGGCGAAGCCTTCGCCTTAGACGGCGTCGTCGCCTTCTTCGGGCGCGGCGCCTTCGGCTTCTTCGTCGGAACCTTGGCGGCCTTCTTCGCCTTCGACGGCGACTTGGCCTTGGCCGGCTTGGCCGCAGCCGCCTTCTTCGCACCCGCGGGAGCGGCCGACGCCGCAGACGCCTTCTTGGCGGCGCCCGCCTTCCGACCGGTCGCCGCCTTCACGCCACCAGCCTTCTTTGCGCCGGCCGCACGGGCGCCCTTCTTCTCCTTGCTGGCCGGAGCGGCGCGCTTCTTCTTGGCACCGCCAGCACGAGCCTTGCCGCCCTCGGCCGCCCCCCCGCCGCCGGCGCCGGCAAGCTTGAACGAGCCGGACGCGCCCTTCCCCTTCGTCTGCACCAGCTCGCCCGCCACGACGGCCGACTTGAGGTACTTCTTGATAAACGGCGCCAGCTTCTCCGCGTCCAGCTTGTAGTGCGCGGCTATGTACTTCTTGATCGCCTGCAGCGACGACCCGCCGCGCTCCTTCAGACTCTTGATGGCGGCCGTCACCATCTCAGAGGTGCGCGGGTGCGCAGGCTTGGCGCGCGGCTTCTTCGCAGACGACGCAGACTTGGCCTTCTTCGTAGTGCCGGTGGCGGCGGGTGCCGCAGCAGTCTCGTTCGTAGCCGCCTGATCTGCCATTTCGACGACGCGCGTAACACACAGCGAGAGCGAGCGGGACGGCAGGCACGCAAGCACAAGAGCAGAGAATCACAAGGCCCAGCCAGTGTCGCGGGCGGGCGCGGACGGCCGAGAGAGCGGCCGCCACTCTGCGCGCCGCCGCGCCGCGCCTCCCGCGCTTGCTACCGCCCAACGTCCGACAGCCTGTGCGGAGCAGCCCCAAACCTGCGCCACAACCGCCCGCGCCTTTCAAACCACCGAGGATGGGGCTACACACAGCCACACCACAGTCGCCAACCAGTCGCCACGGCAGCGCCGCAAACCACGGCCAAACTGCAGCTACCGCGCGCTACAGCCTGGGTCGGCCCGCCGAGAATCGCCGCCCCCGCCCAAATGCCGCCCCCACAGCCCCAGCCGACGACCCGCCACAATGGCCAAACCTTCGGCAAAACTCCCACACCGTCGCCGCGGCAGCCCGGCCAGCGCGGCCGGCGCCACAGCCACACAAGCCGAGGCGTGCGGCGATGACGGCCGTGCAAACGCGCCTCCGCCGCCCCATCGCCTTCCGTCGCCCTCCCGCCGTTTCCCGATCGGCCCGCAGCCGTCGGGCCACATCGCGCGCCGTCCTCCTCCTCTCGCCCGCCAACATTCACAGCCGTTTCTCAACAATTGCCCGCCGCAAACGGACGCCGCCTGCGCAACAGGCGCCGCCGCCCCTCGCCGCTTCCGACCCAACCCCTCGACCGAGGCAAACCGCAATCCGAATCTACAGACCAACCCAATCTGCCGTCAAGCACACACGACAGCCGACCTTACACGTTACGCGTTACACATTACGTTTACACGTCTACGTTAGGTTAGGTTAGGTGGACGTGGGTTAGGTTAAGGGGACTTGGGTTAGGTTAAGCGTCAAACTTAGGTTAAGCATTCAAACACGTCAGGCGTCAGAGGTTAGGTTAGGTTAGGTTAGGTTAGGTTAGGTTAGGTTAGGTTAGGTTACACGTTAGGTTAAGGGGTCAGTGCTAGGTTAAGAAGCGTCAAACGTAGGTTACAAAAGCGTTCAAACGTGAGGCGTGAGCCGGACAGCTTACCTTACGTAGACGTTAGGGGCTCACAGGCTGAGCTCACCTCGCCACACCACACGTTAGGTTCGGTTCGGTTCGCTCGGCTCAGCGTAAAGCGCCGAGGTCAGGGTTACGTTCGTTCACCTTCGGGCGCCACACTTTCGGTTGAAAGGTCGCGACGGGACGACGTCGGCAGGCACGCCGCAAACGAACAAAAACGTACAGACGACGTCGGAAACCGCCGACAGACGGGGGAGCAGCACGACCACGACCACGACCAGACACCGAGCGCGAACGAGACACACGCGAACCACCCCCACCGGCCAAAGGGCACCACACAACAACCCAGAGCACCACGTGTCGACACCAGAGCAACCCGCCGCTCACGCGACATGGCTGGCACCGAAGGGCAACCGCCCGCAACTGCGCTTTCCGCGCCGGCCCGGATGCACGTCGTGCTACAACAACACCACTACCGTACACAGCCGCTGTTCACAACATCACTATCAATGGCGCGCCCGCGGCTCGCCGCCGTCGCAGTCGCAGCCCCAACGCCAGCACTTTTGCACCACCATTCACACGCACCGCAACACAGCTCGCCGACACAGCCGAACAAAACAAACACCACACAACAACAGCAACAACGCCGCCGCCTCTACTTGTGCCGGCGACCCACCCCGCCGATGGCGCACCTCTCGCCAGCCGGCAATCGACACACACGCACCCACCCACCGGGGCCCAGTGCAAAAAAAAAAAAAAAAAAACACACAAAAACAAAAAAACCAAACAACACAAACGACACGGGAAGCGCACACCGCCACTTCGCGCGCACGCCACCAACCAGTCGTCGTCTCAAAATAACAAACACAAACAAAATAAACTAACAACTAGGGCAACACAAAACAAAAACGCCTCGCACGAACCGCCCACAAAAAGGACAAGCACACGCACAGCCTCTGCTGACGACCACGACGCAGCGGCACGCTGCTCCTGTCCCGCGCCCCGCGCCCCACTCGATTCACAACTCACGCGACACCGTCAACGACGGGCTCGCTTCCCGCAACCTACCACCTTTCCGCCACGACGCACAGCCCCAGCCCCACCCGACGACGCCCGTGGCAACGACTGCACTTTCACCACCGCCTCCCCCTTCCCCCCCAAAACACACACACACACACACACACAGCCAGCCAAAAACGCACTCGCGACCCACACATGCACGTGCATCGGCACACGCCAACCAGTCAACGTCGACAACCACACGCAAGGCTCGAAACGAAACCGGCGTCCTTCCACGTTGCCATCAAGCTACGCGACACAAGACACAAGGAACCAACACAACAGCCGGCCCCACTAATTCCCACTCTCACGCCGCAAAAAGCACACCGAAACCGCCAAACGCACGCACATTCCCCTTCGCACTGACACCACCGACCGGCTCGCTACCACACACCTCTCGGCAGCCGTTTCACGCCAATTCGCCACACCGCCCACACAGTCGACAAGCGCCCGCCCTGTACGGCACACGCAACGACGCAGCGCAGCAAAGGGCGCCCGCAACACATACCTCTCCGCCGCCCGACGCGCCAACCGCCACACCACACCGCCAGCCACTCGCAAATTGTGCACTGCCACCAGCCACACGTCCAACACGCCGCGCCGCCTCCGGCCACCCGCCAGGGGGCGCTCACGTCCGCGACAACAGCGCGGCCCGCCGGGCCGGGCCGAACCGAACCGAGCCGCCGCTGCTCTGCACTCGGCACGGCCACACCCTGCTGCAGACCGGGCTCGTCCCTCTGTACGCGTCTGCCTGCGCATCAACACAACACGACCTTTTTTTTTTTTTTCCTCTCTACCGCCATCCCTTCTTCTCGCGTTTTACTCGTTGTTGCAGCAGCGGCGCACACCTACACATCCACAGCCCCAGCCGAGCCGGCCTCACCTCAGGGCCCGCCGCCAGCGTCTCCTCCTCGGGCACAGGTGCGGTGCTGTGGCCGCCCATCCAACCGCATTGCTGGCCGTCCAGCCACCAGGCGTTCCCACTGCCGCGAGCCACGCCGCGCACCGACCCTGCTGCAGAAAACGAAGCATAGCCAGAGACCGACCGATACACAAAGCAAGCCGTCGCCTCGCCTCTTGTCCTTCCTGCCTTCCTTCCGCCCCCGCCCTTCTCACACCACCGCCTCTCCACTTTCGCCCCCCCCCCCCCTCCTTTTTTTTCTTCTTTCTTTCTTTCTTTGGCCCTCTCTCCTTCCCGCCATGGCGGTTACGGCACCGCCTGCAGCGGCAGATTTTTTGCGCCCACACGCCTACTCCTACCACCATTAACCTTGCCCTGCCCTGCCCATCAACGTCGCAGTCGAACCGACGCTTGCCAACACACTGCCCACGTTCCTTTCTCTTTTCGGCCTACGCCCATTACGCGCCGCCGCCACAGCACCTTCCCTTCCCACAACACACCGACGTCATCACACGCACCCAAAACAGGGGCCACGACCGTGTTCCTCGCCCACTCCCATCCCGCACGGTACGCACATTCCCAACTACTACCGCGCACCCTCCCTTTCCACTCTGTGTGTCTCTGTGTCTGTGTCCTGTCCGCGCGTGACGCCTCTCAACATCCGCCGTCCCCCGTCCCGTTTTCGCCCCCATGCCGTCGTCGCGCCGCCTCCTCCCCGTCCACCGCCGCCCCTGTCCGCCCCGCACCACACCATACACCGCTGCTTGTCCCGGCCGTTGCCACCAAAGGCGCCGACCGCAAACGCGCCACGCCGCAGCCCCCGTGCGTCTCGCGCTCGCTTGCATCTCCGTGCCGACGCTGCCTCTCTTCCCACTCGCACTCGACCTCGACAACACAGTCTTTGGCTCCGCCACTGCGTGTTCCGGTGGTACGCACGCTGCAACACGTATGTATTCATTACCAGAGCGATGGCGAGGCATGACAGCATCTCTGTCTGACCAGAGAGTTCTTTATCGCTGCTAGTCGGCGCTTGGACCGCGCCAGACGACAGTAGTGGCACGCACCGGGTCGCCAGGAACAGTTGTTATATATATTGTAGCGCGAGTCGGGAGAGGTAGTAGTCGGTCGACAGTAGTAGCGGGTGGACGGTTGTACTGAGCGGGCGTCGGCGGCGTGCTCTGCTCGTCTCGCGACTCTGGTCACGGTTCGGGACGATGTATAGTATATTGTGTTATAATCAAGAGGTGGTGTGACGCTGCATTGCGCAAATCTGATAACGTATGTTCATTGTACTTATTTTGTTCAACAACACAAGCCCCACTATTACTTTTTTTCTAAAGTAACTTTTGTCTCTTAACGAAAAACATTCACTTTTTAAAGACTACTTCCTATGGCATTTCCCTCCAAGGAGTGCAATTAATTACCAGCCAGCACTCATTCATTGCACACAGCTGTGTAAGGGGTATCTACAATCGAGGAGCGGATATAAATGCAATTTTTTGTTTCTTTTTGTTTTTTGTTTTGTGTGTGTGTTGTAACCTCCCAGCAATATTTAAAATAATGGACAATGTTATTTACGGATGCTAATGGACATTGCGCTAATTGTAACCTCGCCCACAATGAGAGGTATTGAAAATGGCAACAACAATGTGCAATTCGCAATCTGACTCAAATATAAAGTCTTCACACAACATTTAAAAAAGTCCGTTCAGTGACAAGAAACTTCAATTAAACCGAAATATCGGTCTTTGGCCCTGTGCAAAACAATCGGAATTAAAGTCTTACCTCCGAATAAATGGATGTCACATTTCTGCTCTGGTTGTTGCGCAGCGCTTGGAGGAACTGCATTGCAAATAATAATATTCTCTTTTTTTGTGATTTTAGTGACATTTTTCTTCAAAGAAGTGGAACGAACTCTTTAGTTCAATAAAAGATTAAATGTTTGAAAAATGCTTTTGAAATAAAAATTATTATTGGGGAACTTGTTGGAGCATAATTACAATAAATACAATTTCTCATTATCTAATGATTATATTAATTAACAGTATACCTTATTCACCATCTTGACCAGTGTTGCCGACCGCCTACATCACACAACCGCACTCGGCTGCTACTACTGACCGACCGCTCTGCATGACGACTATTAGCGTACTGCACGCGACGACTACTGACAGAGTACAGCCCTCAACTACACAGACTGACTGACTGACTGAGAACCGCTCGCAACACTCGCGCAGTCCAGCGCAAACTCTCTGGTCACAGATGCTACAATGTCTCGCCATCGCTACTATGTTACATACGTGTTTCAGTGTCTTTTTCATTGGGGTAACGATCTTTGGCTCTTTTTATTCTGAATACAGGGCCAAAGGTCAACGGCTGCTGCCCTTATACAATTTATCAGGTTTCATTATGTCTGTTGCAATGTTACATACGGTTCACTCTTTCATTAATATTATCGTTGGGTTTGTTTTGTAGGGACGTTAACATTCTGGCACATTTTTATTATCATCGGACTCTCTGCTATTTGTGCAGGGAGGTTATACCTGGGTCCATTTCCATTTCCATTTACATTTTAATATTGATAGACTTTTTGTTTTCTTTTTTGTTTCTTGTTGTTTTTCCTTCTTTTTTTTTGTTGTTTTTTTTCTTTTGTTTTGTTTTTCCCGCTCTCACCACCACCGCCGCATCACGCCTTCCGTTTTCTTGGTTTCTTTTCTGTGCTTCAACATCACCGCGCCCCATTTCCACACCACAGCCATCAGCCTCCAAGACGGGCGGGCGCAGTGTGCCATTTCCGGCGCACAAGCACACCCGTACGGTACTCTCCTCGCCCCCACGCCACCAACAACACAGCGACCACGCGGCTTTCAGGCACGGCACGGCACGGCACGGCACCGGCGAAATGCGCCGCCCCCGCCCCCGCCCCTCCGCGCATCCGTCCGTCTCGCCACGTTCACTGACAGCCGCGTCTGCGGCTACACCACGACAACCACAACACAACACCGCTCCCCTCCCTGGCAACTCACATTGTTTTTCTCCTCCTCTTTTGCACAAACCACAACGCCGAGCACAGGCGCAAGCCACCCACACCGCGCCCCTCCCCGTCCCGTCTTTGGCCGCCGCTCCTCGTTTCCTCGTTTGCCCCCTCCCATCTCCCGAAATGCCATGCCAGCAGCGTTACGCATGCCCCTCCCCTGTCCACACAACACTACCGCCTAACGAACAGCCTTTTCCGGGCCACATGCAGGGCACGCCCACCTCCAAACACTGCCAATTCACGGACGCACGCACGCACACACACACACACACACACACACACACACTCACTTTCTCGACACCTTTCTGTACGGAGGGTGCGTCATCTCGACCGTGACAGAGTGACGGCAACTATCGACGATCCATTTCCCCCCACTGGTAAAACATGTCCACTAACACCTACATACATCATTCAAGTACACAGACAATAGCATACACACAATGGGAGGGCACACGAACATGGACGGCACGGCACTGTCATACACTCTTCCTCAGAACCATATCAACAAACGTTACGTACATCCGGGAAAGCGAAAGCGAAAGCGAAAGCAAAGGCAAAGCCCAATGCAGCCGTCAAAGGTAACGTTCACCACGGCAGACACTTGCAGCCGCGCCGCCGTTAAACGCATTTCAGTGCGGCTCCAATACGCCTCCGACACGGGAACGTTCCGTTGCTCTACGAATGCGTTTCTCCCCTTTTTCCCTTCCTCTCTCTTTTGCCCCCCCCTCCTTGCACTCTTGCCTCATTCCTCACGTTCTGCCCAGACATTCGACCGATCAGAGTCAACCTTTCGTTACCGTTCTCAGCGCGACGGTGTACAACAGTATGACGGGTGTGCCCAAGACTTCGGTTCAGTTGCGTGACGCCGGTCTATCGCGCCGATCGACAGTTACTCAGGGGGCGACGGATCGGACCACAAAACACTTTCAAACAAACAAACAAATACATACCGGATGGACACAGACAAACACGTGTACAGACATTCGCCAAACAAACGACCGGCGCCGCCGCCGCCGCCGCCGTCTAGCGTGCATCTTGAATGACGACATCGGTGTGCGTGCGTCGTACGCAATCAGTCAGACACGGCTATCAAACATCAGAGTCGAATGGTACATCATCGTGCGTGTCGCCGTACACGTACAGTACAATACAACAACAATGCGTCTTAATGGCACGTTCATTTCAACGTCACTCACACACCTCCACGCTGCAGTTACGTCGCACCATTGTCAAACTCGGCGTACAGCAAAGGGAATAGTGGGCGGCAAAAACAAACCAAACAAAAACATTTCACATTTCACCCTCGCCATGTATGATGTGCAAAAAAACAAACCCGCAAACGGCCGTCGTTACGGTGACACAAAAGTCGCCGATCGCACTGTCCCCCCTCGCAGACGGGTAACACACAAACACACACACACCCCAACAACACCAATGGGTCAAAAACCACGCCAACGAGGCGTGCCACCATTCCACGCCACGGCGACCAACCTCGTGGCCGTACCCCGCGCAACACGCTTTGACGCGCCCCCCCACCCACAATCAAAATGCACACATACATCACAGCCGTCCACACAAACAACAACAACAACAACAATTCCGCCCTTCCCGCAAAAGGCAAGTTGGTGGCCCTGAAAAGGGCCGTTTCGCCGCTCTCGCAACGGAGGAGCCTTCTCCATCCTTCCTTCCATTCCAGAGCCACCTCCTTACTTGGAGCTCGTGTACTTGGTCACCGCCTTCGTGCCCTCGCTCACGGCGTGCTTGGCCAGCTCGCCAGGCAGCAACAGCCGCACAGCGGTCTGGATCTCGCGGGACGTGATGGTCGAGCGCTTGTTGTAGTGCGCCAGGCGAGAAGCCTCGGCCGCAATGCGCTCGAAAATGTCGTTCACGAAGCTGTTCATGATGCTCATCGCCTTCGACGAGATGCCCGTGTCAGGGTGCACCTGCTTCAGCACCTTGTAGATGTAGATGGCATAGCTCTCCTTCCTCTTGCGCTTCTTCTTCTTGTCGCCCTTCGAAATGTTCTTCTGCGCCTTGCCAGCCTTCTTGGCGGCCTTCCCGCTAGTCTTGGGCGGCATCTCCAACCAACGTACGGCAGCAGCAACACCAGTAGCAAGCGCTCCGCTCTAGTCAGCGTCTCCCCACACAGTGGCACCCGCCGCCAGCCGCCGCCGCACCTTTACCAGCTCGCCCTGTTGCGGCCGCCGACCAATGGGGCGCGCGCGCAACCGGCCGCCGCACCCGAGCCCATAAAGCACCCCCACCCCGGCTGCGCCGGCACGCACTCCGCTGCTCGACTCGCTGCCGCTCGCACCGGTCGTTTTCGTTTCCGTTTCGTGTGCACCGTCGCTAGCCCATCGCCATGTCCGGACGCGGAAAGGGAGGCAAAGTCAAGGGCAAGTCAAAGTCCCGCTCAAGCAGGGCTGGGCTCCAGTTCCCGGTCGGCAGAATCCACCGCCTCCTGCGCAAGGGAAACTACGCAGAGCGCGTCGGCGCCGGGGCGCCCGTCTACCTCGCCGCCGTCATGGAGTACCTCGCGGCTGAGGTGCTCGAGCTGGCCGGAAACGCGGCCCGCGACAACAAGAAGACGCGCATCATCCCGCGCCACCTGCAGCTTGCCATCCGCAACGACGAGGAGCTCAACAAGCTCCTGTCGGGCGTCACCATCGCACAGGGTGGTGTCCTGCCCAACATCCAGGCCGTCCTGCTGCCAAAGAAGACCGAGAAGAAGGCCTAAAGGAGGCCAGGCAATCGCAGCGCCGCGTGCTCCCCTGCACGCAACGCGCTTTGCCGGCTCGGCCCACAACAATCGGCCCTTTTCAGGGCCACCACACAAACCTACGTCCAAAGCAAAATTTCAGTCGTCCTCGCCGCACCTTGTTTTGTTTTAACTTTGCACTGTCACAGCACAGCCGCCGCCGGCGCACGTCCGCCATCTTGTCGTCCACACAGCCCGTGTGGCCCAACACACACACACACGCACACATTTTGCACCGTCGCAGTCGCCTTCCAAACCGACAACGGCAGCAATAATGACCATTGTTAAAGGGAGGCGTGTCGACACACCGCCCTCCACTCCCGCGCGCAACGGCCGTCGACACGAACGAAACAGCTGATCCGGCCGCCTATGCCCACACGCCTTGCCTCGGAAACCCCAACGCCGCCGCAAACAAACACACAGAGACAAACCACGCAAGCAAATAATCACCGCCTCTCGCACAACAACACACAGCCCGCCCGCCATCTCCGTCGCGATCGATACAAAGACACACAAACGAAGCAGCTCCACACACAGCCAGCCACATGACACGTTTCCTTTCCTTCTCCCCTCCCAGTCACATCACGTCGCTCAAACGGAAAGAAAGAAACAAACAAACAAACAACACAGCGCGCACACACGCAGCAACAACACAGACTCTTTCGCACTTTTCAACTTCCGAACAGTGTGGTGGCCCTGAAAAGGGCCGTTTTCTAGTCTCTCCCACCCACAAGCACGGCCGCGGGAAGGCCAGCGCCCGCTGCGACGCAGCCTAACCGCCGAAACCGTACAGGGTGCGCCCCTGCCTCTTCAGGGCGTACACCACGTCCATGGCCGTCACAGTCTTGCGCTTGGCGTGCTCAGTGTACGTCACCGCGTCGCGGATCACGTTCTCCAGGAACACCTTCAGCACCCCGCGGGTCTCCTCGTAGATCAGACCAGAGATGCGCTTCACGCCGCCCCTGCGAGCCAGGCGGCGGATGGCGGGCTTCGTGATGCCCTGGATGTTGTCGCGCAACACCTTGCGGTGCCGCTTGGCGCCACCCTTGCCGAGCCCCTTTCCTCCCTTGCCGCGGCCTGTCATCCTTCCTTCCTCGGGCAAAGCAAAACGTGCACAAACAGCAGCTGCAGCGGCTGGCGAGTCGGCTACGGTCTGCGCCCAGCGCGCCCGCCGCCCCCCTATATAGACTCTGGCCCGCCCTCCCCCCACCACGCGCAACCGAGGGCATATAAGCGCAGCACGGAGGCGCGCGGGCCAGACGAGCCGTGGGTGCCGACCGGAGCGGACTGAGAGCCGCGCAGCAGCAGTCGTCGAGCGAGCGCAGTGCCCGCGCACCCACCCCACCCCCCACCACCATCGAGGGGGACACCGCAGCCGCCGCTGAACAAAGCGCCAGCCCACGCGGTGACCAGCCGTCTCCGTCTTCTTCTTCAACATCATCAACAACGAGAAGGCATCACAGCCGAGCGCGAACGGCTGTTTCGGAGGAAGCAGAATTTGTTGTTGTGTAGCTACCAAACTCTGGTAGCGGCAAAATTGTCGTGTGCCACACACAGTGTCGTGCGGCAGAACTCTTCTGCCTCCTCCCAAGAGTAGGGAAAAATCCGTGCCAGGGCCGGTGGCGCCGCCCCGAAACCCGCGCACGTGTCGATTAGGGCTGTATTGGCACACGGATACCTTCAGGCAGAGGCAGTAGCCAACGCAAGGTGCCAACTAAGTGTGTAATCGGCACCCCAAACCACGACCACACTCACAGCAAGGCACTCACTGACTGACCCAGCAACATGAGCAGCGACAGTGACCAAGGACGTCCCCCACCACCGACCTACGCCAACAAGGCAGCGAGCCCCCCAGCCAGCCCAAGCCCCCCCCCATCACCAAACAGGAGCAGGACACCGAGCGAAACATCCTCCCAGGGAGACAGGCAAGAAGTCAGCGACCCTTGGCCTACAAAGTACGAACTTAAAAACCTCCCCAGAGGCACCAAGCACTCTGCGTTAGCCTCAGACATGAAAAAATTTTTAAAACAAGACTTTCTGAGGAGCATAACAGACTTTAAAACGAACCGCGAAGGGACGGCGGCATACATCTGGAGTCAGATGGGTGGCGCCGAGGGGGAAATCATGTACAAACTTAGGAGATCTGGGTACCCTGAGGTCACCGTTAACTCCAGACAAACAAGGGAACCGCGAGGATCCATAGGGAGACACAGGAAGAACCCCTCAATGAGTGTCATATTGAAACAAATCCCACACGGAACAACGGACGAAACTGTGACAGAGCAACTTCGCCAACAGGGTTTCGATGTGGTAAAAGCATGGCGAATAAAGGACAGGAAGCGCGACGCGTTCACCCAGAAATTCAGGGTGATTACGTACTGCCAACAAACTGTTGACACACTCCTGACTGAGGGAGCAAAAATAGATTTCACCATAAGACACGCAGAGCCCCCACGTGACCCTCCCCCACAACCGGCACAATGTGGCAGGTGCTTAACCTTTGAGCATGCCACAGCGAACTGCACTAGAGAGACAAAGTGCCCAAGATGCAGTGGACCGCACGATCTCTCACGCTGTAACATAAAAGAGAAAGAGATGTGCGCAAACTGCAAGGGTGACCACTCCGCGCTCTCGTACAGGTGTCCCATGCGTCCCAAGGAGGCAACAAGTGAGGAAACGCGCGCGCCAATAAAAATCATCGACGAACCAGCGCCACTTCCAAACAACAACGACGACCTCAAACAAGAGCTCGTGCTGAAGGAAGACCTGCTGCGAGTCCTTGCTGCAACTCTGCTGGACTTGTTCCAGGATCGCAGGGAAGCCATCAAAAAATCACTGAAACAAGCTACTAAACAGATTTTAGAAAAAGACTTTGAGGTTACACAAACAGGAAGTAAAATACATATCACAATAAGCGACCACTGGCACCCAGAAACTCGCTTCAGACACACACCACAACACACACCCCAGCACACACCGCAACACGTACAACAGGACACGAATTAAACAGACACCCACACCCTAACTCCAACCCCCTCCCTCCCAGGCACCTCCGCGATGGACAACACTCTACGTCTCCTATCGGTAAACGCCCAAGGCGTCAAACCGAAACGCCCAATACTAACGCACACCATACAACAGGAAGGTGTCCATGTTGCAGGCATCACCGAAACATGGCTAAGAAACACACACGCCTTTAACATCCCCAGGTTCAATACATTCAGAAAAGACAGGCAGGACGGAAGAGGAGGAGTAGCTATACTCGTGCAGAACACTATTGCAGCAAAGGAGATCCCTCTTCCGGCACCACTCAATAACCTAGAAGCAGTGATAGTACAGATAAGAGACAAAAACAGACGCACTCTTACGATAGCATGCCTGTACAACCCATCTGGAACGCCCCTGCCACTGCACTTCCTACGACATATGATGACTTACAATAGATACATAATACTAGGAGACTTTAATGCACGACACCATATGCTAGGGGACACAGCCGACAATAGAAACGGACGTAGTCTATTCGACTTCCTGACAACAGAACCAATGGAACGGTTACCAGTTAACCAACCGACTTTCATAGGACACCGAGGCCACTCGACACCAGATCACGTACTATATGGACACAACATTAGCGACACAATGTCAGATGCTGTCGTGGGCACCTCGATAACTAGCGACCACCTGCCTATCCTTTTTTCGACCAGCGCCACCCTGCCCCCAGACCATATACCCACAAGACGAACAATCCGCAAATACGCAAATGCGAATTGGGACAAATATAAAGAAGTACTCACGGAACAACTAGCAATACCACTGACGATAACAGACGACGACGACCTCCAACACGCCACAAATAGAATAGAGACTGCCATACATCAAGCAATACATGAAGCCATACCCACTATAGTAGTCGAAAATTGGAAACAAGCCATACCCCAGGAAGCCCTCAACCTAATACGACACAAAAAACAACTTTATAGACAAATCAGACGCGACAACAACCCAGACCTAAAAAGACAATGGAATAGATTGAATGACAGAGTTAAAAGAATCATATGCGAACACCGACAAAGACAATGGGACGACACATGCAGAAGACTTAACTACAGGGAAGGGGGGAAATTCTGGCAACGCTTTAAAACGCTCACGGGACAACGACGGACAACAAACACTACATTACTAGTGGATAATGAACCGACAACAGACAAAGCAGAACAAGCAGACGCATTTCGACAAGTACTACAGCAAGTTTACTCCTTCCCACAAGACGCAAAATTTGACGACAACTTCAGACAACACGCCGAGCAACAGCTGACTATAATCCTAAACACCCCAACGACAGCAACAGAAGACGAAAACACGCTGACAGCAGAAATCACTAACGCAGAAATAATCAATGCCATATACTCAGGACGTAACACAGCTCCAGGACAAAATGACATAAGACGTATACACCTTCAAAAAGCCCCAGCCCACCTCCTGACACCCATCCTCTACCTCATCTACAACTATTGTCTCACAAATGAAACGCTACCCGCCACTTGGAAGACTAGCAAAACAATAATGATACCAAAACCTGACAAACCAAGGACTGACCCAAGATCTTACAGACCGATATCTCTACTCGACGTCATAGGGAAAACTTACGAAAGGATACTAACTGACCGCATAAAAACGTATGTAGAGCGCAACGACATCCTCCCTCTGACACAATCAGGCTTCCGACAAAATCACTCCACTAACGACCCGTTAATCAGACTGACCAACGGAATAACACAAGGCTTCAACATAGGACACTGCACGCTTGCAGTCTTCTTAGACATAGAGCGTGCCTTCGACAAGCTCTGGCATACAGGACTACTATACAAACTGAGCAAATTGGGCCTCCCGACCAAAGTTATACGACTAATACGGGCGTACATCACAAACAGGAAGTGCAAGGTACATGTCGGCGGAGCCTACTCCCAAGAATTCACACCCCAAGCAGGAGTGCCACAAGGAGGTATCCTATCCCCGCTGCTGTACGCGCTTTACACGGCTGACGTACCAACGACAACAACCCCCAAAGAAACGGTAGGACTGTATGCTGACGACACCGCCTACTGGTGCACAGACTTGAGGACGACAACCATACAACAAAAAACACAGACCTACCTACAAAGATTAGAATACTGGATGACGACATGGAGAATCCGACCAAACCCAACCAAAACCCAAATGGTTTTATTTAGACACAGACACCTGACGAAAAAACGACAACAAAACACAAATGACATACAACTGACGCTGTGGGACACACCACTAAGACTTAATGACACTGCCAGGTACCTAGGAGTGTACCTAGACAAGTACTTAAACTGGAAGACACATCTCACTTATCTGTTAAACAAGACGAGGAAAAGACAATGCCTAATCAGACAAGTACAAGGACGTTTCCATGGATGTGACGACCACACGGCGATACACACCTACAAGACGTACATCAGACCAGTGATAGAATATGCAGCAGCCCCCCTAGGAGGCTTGCACAAACCGGTAGCCGAACAACTCTACTCGACCGAAAGACGACTTTTACGCAGCATCTGTAGACTGCCAAGGCTCACGCCTAGAGACGACGTATATGACATCACAGGCGTGGAGCCGCTACAAAACAGACTGACCAAACTCAGAGCGAACTACGGTAGACACATATTAACGAAACGCCCAGACATGGAAGACATTTTGACAACAAGACCGCGAATGAACAGACGACCAAAATTTAAGTATACCCAACCAGCGTGTACAGTAGCACAAAACACCAGCCAAGAATACCCAGACCTCGCCCCCACCATGGAACCACTAACACAAGGCATCCAACTTCCCCCACACCTCACCCAAAGACAAAGAAACTGACCCCAGAATATACACACAAACGCGCCTGCGCGCACACGCACACACACAAAACATACACAAGAACTGTAGACCTAAGCTACATCTAAAAAGTAGCATAGAAATAACAAATTAAACATTAAAAGTAGCATACACACCAAACTATGGTACTACTATCGTATGCACAACCTCAATACACACCAAAGTACTCCAAGAAAACAATCATAACGGAAAATACGATATAATATATAATTTATAAAGAAACACTATATCACAACATGACTTAAAATCTTTAACACTTAAACCTCAACCTCTAACCTCATTTTATGTAACATTTTGTACCTATCTAATATCCTTGTACCTACTTTATATTTTGTTTTATTTGGTATTATTGTATTATTTTGTTTTATTTTGTATTATTGTATTATTTTATATTCCCACATTTCTATATATGCTATATCTATGTATACTCAATATGATCAAATGCACTTTGCAAGAAATATTGAATTAATAAATAAATGAATGTACGAGTTATGTACAGCAAATGGCTGAAAAGGGCAATGCAAGCCCTCAAACAGCCCGCCCATCCCCATATCAGGGGTGGGAATGAAAAGTGCAAAAAAAAAAAAAAAAAAAAAAAAAAAAAAAAAAAAAAAAAAAAAAAAAAAAAAAAAAAAAAAAAAAAAAAAAAAAAAAAAGCGCGCGGGCCCGTTGTCAAGGCAGCACCGGACGCCGCGCCGCACCTAACCTCCACGCACGCCGCTCCGCTACCGCTACCGCTACCGCCATGGCCCGCACAAAGCAAACGGCCCGCAAGTCCACCGGCGGAAAGGCGCCGCGCAAACAGCTCGCCACCAAGGCGGCGAGGAAGAGCGCGCCCGCCACCGGAGGCGTCAAGAAGCCCCACCGCTACAGGCCGGGCACCGTCGCCCTGCGAGAAATCAGGCGCTACCAGAAGAGCACAGAGCTGCTCATCCGCAAGCTGCCATTCCAGCGCCTAGTGCGCGAGATCGCCCAGGACTTCAAGACCGACCTGCGCTTCCAGAGCTCCGCAGTCATGGCCCTGCAGGAGGCCAGCGAGGCCTACCTCGTCGGCCTCTTCGAAGACACCAACCTGTGCGCAATCCACGCCAAGCGCGTCACCATCATGCCCAAGGACATCCAGCTCGCGCGCCGCATCCGCGGCGAGCGCGCCTAAACCGCGCCGCGGCACCGCACCGCACAAACAAAAACGGCCCTTTTCAGGGCCACTAACATCTCTCCGTCGCGAGCAAACTTTGTCGGTCGCCTGCCTCTCGCCCCGCAACCCAAAAACAAAAACCACCACTTCCCGTCCGTCCGCCACACCCGCTCACTCTGCCTGCCTGCTAGCAGCGCGCAACAATCACACATCATCCCTCCCCGGCGCTCAAAGCGCACAATACCCAACGGCCGACGTCACACCGCACGGGTGGCTGGCCGGCCGCCGCTTTCGTTTCGAAAACAAAAAAAACCCGCACTCCACTCCGACGGCCAACGGCCAGGCAGGCGCGCTCGCTCGCTCTACACGCCACCGAAATCCCCGCCGACTCCTTCCGCATCTCAACGTGCCCCCCCGTTGCAAAACATAACACACACACACACAAAGGAACAAAACAAAGACCAGACACGACTCGACAAGACAGACATCCGAGAAGAACGAACGCAGGCAAGCCAACCAACGTATTCAAACAAAACAACGTGACAGAAAACCAACCGTCGGCCGCCGCCACAAAACAAACACGGCGACAATCAACCACGACAACAACAACAACAACAACACCGCTTACCGCTACCGCCGCCCACACCCGCCACCGACCCCCGCAATCCAACCACCACGGCACGCAAACAGCATCCCCACGGGCATACAGAAACGCCAGACAGACACCCACACCAAACGCAACACGACAATCAAAACCTTCCCCGACGTGCTTTGATGGCCCTGAGAAGGGCCGTTTTGGGCCGCGCGTCTCTTGCGCGCCACTAGACGACGACGGGGGGTGGGGACGACGGAGTCAAGCGCCAAACCCTTCCTTTCCCATCTCTTTCTCCTCTACTCTACTTCTTCTTCTTGGGCGAAGCCTTCGCCTTAGACGGCGTCGTCGCCTTCTTCGGGCGCGGCGCCTTCGGCTTCTTCGTCGGAACCTTGGCGGCCTTCTTCGCCTTCGACGGCGACTTGGCCTTGGCCGGCTTGGCCGCAGCCGCCTTCTTCGCACCCGCGGGAGCGGCCGACGCCGCAGACGCCTTCTTGGCGGCGCCCGCCTTCCGACCGGTCGCCGCCTTCACGCCACCAGCCTTCTTTGCGCCGGCCGCACGGGCGCCCTTCTTCTCCTTGCTGGCCGGAGCGGCGCGCTTCTTCTTGGCACCGCCAGCACGAGCCTTGCCGCCCTCGGCCGCCCCCCCGCCGCCGGCGCCGGCAAGCTTGAACGAGCCGGACGCGCCCTTCCCCTTCGTCTGCACCAGCTCGCCCGCCACGACGGCCGACTTGAGGTACTTCTTGATAAACGGCGCCAGCTTCTCCGCGTCCAGCTTGTAGTGCGCGGCTATGTACTTCTTGATCGCCTGCAGCGACGACCCGCCGCGCTCCTTCAGACTCTTGATGGCGGCCGTCACCATCTCAGAGGTGCGCGGGTGCGCAGGCTTGGCGCGCGGCTTCTTCGCAGACGACGCAGACTTGGCCTTCTTCGTAGTGCCGGTGGCGGCGGGTGCCGCAGCAGTCTCGTTCGTAGCCGCCTGATCTGCCATTTCGACGACGCGCGTAACACACAGCGAGAGCGAGCGGGACGGCAGGCACGCAAGCACAAGAGCAGAGAATCACAAGGCCCAGCCAGTGTCGCGGGCGGGCGCGGACGGCCGAGAGAGCGGCCGCCACTCTGCGCGCCGCCGCGCCGCGCCTCCCGCGCTTGCTACCGCCCAACGTCCGACAGCCTGTGCGGAGCAGCCCCAAACCTGCGCCACAACCGCCCGCGCCTTTCAAACCACCGAGGATGGGGCTACACACAGCCACACCACAGTCGCCAACCAGTCGCCACGGCAGCGCCGCAAACCACGGCCAAACTGCAGCTACCGCGCGCTACAGCCTGGGTCGGCCCGCCGAGAATCGCCGCCCCCGCCCAAATGCCGCCCCCACAGCCCCAGCCGACGACCCGCCACAATGGCCAAACCTTCGGCAAAACTCCCACACCGTCGCCGCGGCAGCCCGGCCAGCGCGGCCGGCGCCACAGCCACACAAGCCGAGGCGTGCGGCGATGACGGCCGTGCAAACGCGCCTCCGCCGCCCCATCGCCTTCCGTCGCCCTCCCGCCGTTTCCCGATCGGCCCGCAGCCGTCGGGCCACATCGCGCGCCGTCCTCCTCCTCTCGCCCGCCAACATTCACAGCCGTTTCTCAACAATTGCCCGCCGCAAACGGACGCCGCCTGCGCAACAGGCGCCGCCGCCCCTCGCCGCTTCCGACCCAACCCCTCGACCGAGGCAAACCGCAATCCGAATCTACAGACCAACCCAATCTGCCGTCAAGCACACACGACAGCCGACCTTACACGTTACGCGTTACACATTACGTTTACACGTCTACGTTAGGTTAGGTTAGGTTAGGTGGACGTGGGTTAGGTTAAGGGGACTTGGGTTAGGTTAAGCGTCAAACTTAGGTTAAGCATTCAAACACGTCAGGCGTCAGAGGTTAGGTTAGGTTAGGTTAGGTTAGGTTAGGTTACACGTTAGGTTAAGGGGTCAGTGCTAGGTTAAGAAGCGTCAAACGTAGGTTACAAAAGCGTTCAAACGTGAGGCGTGAGCCGGACAGCTTACCTTACGTAGACGTTAGGGGCTCACAGGCTGAGCTCACCTCGCCACACCACACGTTAGGTTCGGTTCGGTTCGCTCGGCTCAGCGTAAAGCGCCGAGGTCAGGGTTACGTTCGTTCACCTTCGGGCGCCACACTTTCGGTTGAAAGGTCGCGACGGGACGACGTCGGCAGGCACGCCGCAAACGAACAAAAACGTACAGACGACGTCGGAAACCGCCGACAGACGGGGGAGCAGCACGACCACGACCACGACCAGACACCGAGCGCGAACGAGACACACGCGAACCACCCCCACCGGCCAAAGGGCACCACACAACAACCCAGAGCACCACGTGTCGACACCAGAGCAACCCGCCGCTCACGCGACATGGCTGGCACCGAAGGGCAACCGCCCGCAACTGCGCTTTCCGCGCCGGCCCGGATGCACGTCGTGCTACAACAACACCACTACCGTACACAGCCGCTGTTCACAACATCACTATCAATGGCGCGCCCGCGGCTCGCCGCCGTCGCAGTCGCAGCCCCAACGCCAGCACTTTTGCACCACCATTCACACGCACCGCAACACAGCTCGCCGACACAGCCGAACAAAACAAACACCACACAACAACAGCAACAACGCCGCCGCCTCTACTTGTGCCGGCGACCCACCCCGCCGATGGCGCACCTCTCGCCAGCCGGCAATCGACACACACGCACCCACCCACCGGGGCCCAGTGCAAAAAAAAAAAAAAAAAAAAACACACAAAAACAAAAAAACCAAACAACACAAACGACACGGGAAGCGCACACCGCCACTTCGCGCGCACGCCACCAACCAGTCGTCGTCTCAAAATAACAAACACAAACAAAATAAACTAACAACTAGGGCAACACAAAACAAAAACGCCTCGCACGAACCGCCCACAAAAAGGACAAGCACACGCACAGCCTCTGCTGACGACCACGACGCAGCGGCACGCTGCTCCTGTCCCGCGCCCCGCGCCCCACTCGATTCACAACTCACGCGACACCGTCAACGACGGGCTCGCTTCCCGCAACCTACCACCTTTCCGCCACGACGCACAGCCCCAGCCCCACCCGACGACGCCCGTGGCAACGACTGCACTTTCACCACCGCCTCCCCCTTCCCCCCCAAAACACACACACACACACACACACAGCCAGCCAAAAACGCACTCGCGACCCACACATGCACGTGCATCGGCACACGCCAACCAGTCAACGTCGACAACCACACGCAAGGCTCGAAACGAAACCGGCGTCCTTCCACGTTGCCATCAAGCTACGCGACACAAGACACAAGGAACCAACACAACAGCCGGCCCCACTAATTCCCACTCTCACGCCGCAAAAAGCACACCGAAACCGCCAAACGCACGCACATTCCCCTTCGCACTGACACCACCGACCGGCTCGCTACCACACACCTCTCGGCAGCCGTTTCACGCCAATTCGCCACACCGCCCACACAGTCGACAAGCGCCCGCCCTGTACGGCACACGCAACGACGCAGCGCAGCAAAGGGCGCCCGCAACACATACCTCTCCGCCGCCCGACGCGCCAACCGCCACACCACACCGCCAGCCACTCGCAAATTGTGCACTGCCACCAGCCACACGTCCAACACGCCGCGCCGCCTCCGGCCACCCGCCAGGGGGCGCTCACGTCCGCGACAACAGCGCGGCCCGCCGGGCCGGGCCGAACCGAACCGAGCCGCCGCTGCTCTGCACTCGGCACGGCCACACCCTGCTGCAGACCGGGCTCGTCCCTCTGTACGCGTCTGCCTGCGCATCAACACAACACGACCTTTTCTCTACCGCCATCCCTTCTTCTCGCGTTTTACTCGTTGTTGCAGCAGCGGCGCACACCTACACATCCACAGCCCCAGCCGAGCCGGCCTCACCTCAGGGCCCGCCGCCAGCGTCTCCTCCTCGGGCACAGGTGCGGTGCTGTGGCCGCCCATCCAACCGCATTGCTGGCCGTCCAGCCACCAGGCGTTCCCACTGCCGCGAGCCACGCCGCGCACCGACCCTGCTGCAGAAAACGAAGCATAGCCAGAGACCGACCGATACACAAAGCAAGCCGTCGCCTCGCCTCTTGTCCTTCCTGCCTTCCTTCCGCCCCCGCCCTTCTCACACCACCGCCTCTCCACTTTCGCCCCCCCCCCCCCTCCTTTTTTTTCTTCTTTCTTTCTTTCTTTGGCCCTCTCTCCTTCCCGCCATGGCGGTTACGGCACCGCCTGCAGCGGCAGATTTTTTGCGCCCACACGCCTACTCCTACCACCATTAACCTTGCCCTGCCCTGCCCATCAACGTCGCAGTCGAACCGACGCTTGCCAACACACTGCCCACGTTCCTTTCTCTTTTCGGCCTACGCCCATTACGCGCCGCCGCCACAGCACCTTCCCTTCCCACAACACACCGACGTCATCACACGCACCCAAAACAGGGGCCACGACCGTGTTCCTCGCCCACTCCCATCCCGCACGGTACGCACATTCCCAACTACTACCGCGCACCCTCCCTTTCCACTCTGTGTGTCTCTGTGTCTGTGTCCTGTCCGCGCGTGACGCCTCTCAACATCCGCCGTCCCCCGTCCCGTTTTCGCCCCCATGCCGTCGTCGCGCCGCCTCCTCCCCGTCCACCGCCGCCCCTGTCCGCCCCGCACCACACCATACACCGCTGCTTGTCCCGGCCGTTGCCACCAAAGGCGCCGACCGCAAACGCGCCACGCCGCAGCCCCCGTGCGTCTCGCGCTCGCTTGCATCTCCGTGCCGACGCTGCCTCTCTTCCCACTCGCACTCGACCTCGACAACACAGTCTTTGGCTCCGCCACTGCGTGTTCCGGTGGTACGCACGCTGCAACACGTATGTATTCATTACCAGAGCGATGGCGAGGCATGACAGCATCTCTGTCTGACCAGAGAGTTCTTTATCGCTGCTAGTCGGCGCTTGGACCGCGCCAGACGACAGTAGTGGCACGCACCGGGTCGCCAGGAACAGTTGTTATATATATTGTAGCGCGAGTCGGGAGAGGTAGTAGTCGGTCGACAGTAGTAGCGGGTGGACGGTTGTACTGAGCGGGCGTCGGCGGCGTGCTCTGCTCGTCTCGCGACTCTGGTCACGGTTCGGGACGATGTATAGTATATTGTGTTATAATCAAGAGGTGGTGTGACGCTGCATTGCGCAAATCTGATAACGTATGTTCATTGTACTTATTTTGTTCAACAACACAAGCCCCACTATTACTTTTTTTCTAAAGTAACTTTTGTCTCTTAACGAAAAACATTCACTTTTTAAAGACTACTTCCTATGGCATTTCCCTCCAAGGAGTGCAATTAATTACCAGCCAGCACTCATTCATTGCACACAGCTGTGTAAGGGGTATCTACAATCGAGGAGCGGATATAAATGCAATTTTTTGTTTCTTTTTGTTTTTTGTTTTGTGTGTGTGTTGTAACCTCCCAGCAATATTTAAAATAATGGACAATGTTATTTACGGATGCTAATGGACATTGCGCTAATTGTAACCTCGCCCACAATGAGAGGTATTGAAAATGGCAACAACAATGTGCAATTCGCAATCTGACTCAAATATAAAGTCTTCACACAACATTTAAAAAAGTCCGTTCAGTGACAAGAAACTTCAATTAAACCGAAATATCGGTCTTTGGCCCTGTGCAAAACAATCGGAATTAAAGTCTTACCTCCGAATAAATGGATGTCACATTTCTGCTCTGGTTGTTGCGCAGCGCTTGGAGGAACTGCATTGCAAATAATAATATTCTCTTTTTTTGTGATTTTAGTGACATTTTTCTTCAAAGAAGTGGAACGAACTCTTTAGTTCAATAAAAGATTAAATGTTTGAAAAATGCTTTTGAAATAAAAATTATTATTGGGGAACTTGTTGGAGCATAATTACAATAAATACAATTTCTCATTAT